>NC_065586.1:42927879-42981869 GCF_024542745.1 Macaca thibetana thibetana
CTCTCGCCACTCCTATTTGACATAGTATTGGAAGTCCTAGCTGGAGCAATCAGGTAAGAGAAAGAAATAGAAGGTATCCAATTGGAAAGGAGGAAGTCAAATTATCTCTGTTTGCTGATGACATGATTGTATACCTAGAAAACCCTAAAGACTCTTCCAATAGACTCCTAGACTTGATAAACAACTTTGGTACAAAGTTTCACGAGATATAAAAATCAATGTACAAAGATCAGTAGCATTTGTATACATCAATAACATGGAAGCAGAGAACCAAATCAAGAACTCAATCTCATTTACAATAGCCACACTAAAAAAAAAAAAAAAAAAGGAAGAAACAAAAAAAAAAAAACTAGCTAGGAATACATCCCTAACCAAGGAGGTGAAAGATCTCTATAAGGGTAACTATGAAACACTGATGAAAGAAACCATAGATGATGCAAATGGAAAAACATCTCATGCTCATGGATTGGAATAATCGATATTGTTAAAATGACCATATTCCCTAAAGCAATCTATAGTTATGACACAATTCCTGTCAAATTTTCAACATTATTATTCACAGAACTAGAAAAAAAAATTCTAAAGTTTATATGAAACAAAATAAAGTCTAAGTAGCCAAAGTAATTAAGAGAAAAAAAAAAAATCCAGAGGCATCATACTGCTTGACTTCAAACTATACTACAACACTGTAGTAAAACAGCATGGTACTAGTACAAAAAATGGACATGTAGATCAATGAAACAGAATAGAGAGCCCCAAAATTAAAGCTACATACCTACAATTAATAGATGTTTGACAAAGTCAACAAAAATAAACAGTGGGGAAAGGACAGACACCCTATTCAATAAGTGGTGCTGGAAAAATTGCTAGCCACATGCAGAAGAATGAAACTGGATCCTATCTCATTGTAAACAAAAATTAATTCAAGATGGATTAAAGACCCAAACAAGACCTGAAACTATAAAAATCCTAGAAAAAAAAAAAACTAGGAAAAATGTGGATATCAGCCTAGGCAAATAATTCATGACAAAGACCCCAAAAGCAAATGCAACAAAAACAAAAATAGGCAAATCAAACTTAATTAAACTGGAAAGCTTCTGCACAGCAAAAGAAATGATCAACAGAGTAAACAGACAATTTACAGAATGGGAGAAAATATTTGCAAATTACACTTCCTACAAAGAATTAATATCCAGAATATATAAAGAAATCAAACAACTAAACAGAAAAAACAAGCAACCTTATTAAAAATTGAGCAAAGGATATGAAGACGTTTCTCAAAAGAAGAAATATAAGCAGCAAACACATGAAAAAATTCTAAACATTGCTAATTATCAGATAAATGCAAATTAGCACCACACTGAAATATCATTTTACACCAGTCAGAATGGCTATTTTTAAAAAGTCAAAAAACAACAGATGTTGTTGTGGATGTAGACAAAAGGAAACGTTCATACAATGTTGGGGGAAAAGTAAATTGGTTCAACATCTGTGAAAATCGGCATGGAGACTTCTGAAAGAACTAAAAATAGAACTACCATATGATTCAGTAGTCCAACTACTGGGTATCTATCCAAAGGAAAAGAAATCCTTATACTAAAAAAAGACACCTGTACTAGTATGTTTATCTCAGCAATATTCACAATAGCAAAGTCATGGAACCAATGTTGACCAGATAAATAAAATGTGGTATATATACACTATGAAATACTATGCATCCATAAAAAATGAAATCATGTTCTTTGCTGCAATGTGATGGAGGTGGAGGCCATTATCCTAAGTGAACTAACTCAGAAACAGAAAATCAAATACCACACGTTCTCACTTATGAGTGGGAACTAAACAATGGGTACACAGAGACATACGGATGGAAATAAGAGATGCTGTGGACTCCAAAAGGGGAGAGGGTGGGAGGGGGATGAGGGTTGAAAGACTACCTATTGGAAACAACATTCAGTATCTGGGGGATTGGTACACTAGAAGCCCAATCTCCACCAGTACACAATATACCCATGTAACGATCGTGCACATGTACCCCCTGAATCTAAAATTCAAAAAGGCAGCCCACCTGTAACTCAGCCCACCTGCATGATCAAGGGCTGTGTCCCTTTTCTCCCTTCACTAGGGTGAGGAGCCCCTGACTGATGCCAAACCTGGGGGATCAACTCAGCTGGAGAGGAGGAGGCAGGGCAGGAGTGGCCCATGGAAGCATGGCTGGCAAAGTTCCCTCTGCCTGCCCCTGCTATCACTGTTCAACACAGAAAGCCTGGGAGGCTCCCTGTGGGTGGCCAGAGTGGAGGGCCCTCCCCTCTGATGTATATTCTGAGCTCACCTTCTTAATATATGACTTCCTCCCTTGAGGGATGAGGAAGGATGACAGGCGCTAGCTTGAGTTCACATTGGCTAAACTCCAAAGGCTCTCAATCCCCATTAACAAACAGTTATGTTGATTTCACCAGGATCACATAAAGCTCTTCATGAAATTGTACACATACATTTCTTCCTATGGGGTCTCAGAGTTGCAGGGATGGGAAGCAACATCTTTATGTTTCCACGTGGGTAACACAGAAGAAATAAAGTCTCTCTACATTTCATGTTATTTCAACTCCCTTTCTGCCTAATGAAAGCTTTCCCACACTTTTCCTGGTGTCATGAGTACAGTGAACATTTTCTCCCTTAGTGTTGAGAGATACGCAGTCCCAGGCACCTTGTAAATTTACTTTGGCTGCTCTGGGCACATTTTTATATGGCTGTAGGCATTAGGCAGCTGGGTCAGGCAGTCTAGCAGCCAGAGGGTGTACTGTCTGTCTGGCTGTCCCTTCCCACACCTGCAAGGGCATGCATCCTACCTCTCTGGACCCTGTCTCATTGCGCTGCACACAGGCCATGCACCTGCTCACCAGGTACCAGGTGCCCTTATCATAAATATCTCCACCTATCTTAGCAATGAGGTGGGAACGCTCAATCTTTGTGAAAATCTCTGTATTTACAGGACCAGAGGTGTTTTGTTTTGTGAAAGAAAAACTCTCTAAAAAAACAAAGCAAGACAAAAAATTGATGAAGCCAGACCTCCCATTGCAGGAAGAATGTTGAGAAGTGAAGTGTGGAGGGGCAGCATACTCTCGAGTACCCAGAGTTGCTCAGGGAATGAGCCTCCAAATGGGGAAAAACCAAATGACTGGGTCCCGTCCACCCCCAGGGACTCTAGCACCCTCTTCCATTTCCTCAACATTGACCTGGTTTATTTCTCTGGACGCCTTGTGCAGGGCGTTGTGCGCCTGGAAAAGCCTCCCGTAACCAGCTTGGAGACAGATGTGCAGACACAGAGGGGAGGGGCTGGGGAAGGGTGGGAGAGACTTGCTTCCCATCATGGCAGCTGGCAGGACCCAGATGCAGAGTCCAGGCTGCGGCAGGACAGGAGGGTGCAAGACGGAGAAGGGGGACAAGAAAGAGTAACTCCTCGGGATGATGGCACTGAAGGTCAAAGTCATGCGACCTAGAGAAAGCCCCCAAAGCCCTACACACATAAGCAAGCCATTGCGTTGAAGCCTAAAAAACAAACAAAAAAAAAATGGGAGGGGGGACAGTGTGGTTATCACTGTCAAATTAGTCAATACTGTTTAAAATCCAAACCTGGTATATTTTTAAGTTGTACTTGTCTTTCAGAATTTCTATGGAAAAGCACAAATATTTCATTCCAGTAGATGGGGGAGGTGGAGAGCCTTTTATTTACTCTCAAAGATGGATTAGGGATGACTGGAAAACGTCAGCCCTAGCCCCCCAGGGGTCCCCTTCCTGACGTGCTCAGGAGCCCCATGTGGGGTGCCCATGGCCTGTGTGGGTGGCACCTTGGGCAGTCATGCAGCCACCATGTGCACACGGTGGGCGGTAGGACACTGCCTGTTGACACTTATCTCTGTTGGGGCTGTGGTTTCTTCTATGGGGACAAATGATTAAGGAGGGAAGTTTATCTTTTCTAGTGAAATGAGGAGGATTACCTGAAATTTGCCTGGTCTTGGGGATGGTATGGGGTATCTGGGAAGATAATTAGCATTTCCAGAAAGGGCCTCACTGCCTTCTGGGAAACATTCAGAATTTGAGTAGCCAAAAAATGGAAACCAGGGACAAGAAGATGAGGAGTACAGGAAATGAGATATGCAAGTATTTGTCCTTTCAAAAAGCTAGGGAGGGGCCAGGTGTGGTGGCTCACGTCTGTAATCCAATGCTTTGGGAGGCCGAGGTGGGTGGATCACCTGAGGTCAGGAGTTTGAGACCAGCCTGACCAACATGGTGATACCCCATTTCTACTAAAAATACAAAAATTAGCCAGGCGTAGTGGCAGGCTCCTGTAATCCCAACTACTCGGGAAACTGAGGCAGGAGGAGAATCACTTGAACCTGGGAGGCGGAGGTTGCAATGAGTTGAGATCACACCATTGCACTTAGCCTGGTGCAAGAGTGAGACTCTGTTTCAAAAAACAACAACAACAAACAAAAAAAAAAAAGCTGGAGAGGGAGACACAGTATTGAATTCTTATATTTCAAGACTTTTTGGGCTTTTTAAATGGAGAATTTGGCCTAAGGCCTCATGTGTCCCAGCTGTTGATGATAGATGAAGTCGGGGCTGTTGGGAGTGGAATGCATCCATGCCTGGCATCCCCACGGCACCAGGGCGCTGTGTTGTGGCAGGTGCAGTATAAATCCAGGTCACTCGTAGGACAAGCTCCCTGGTGACAAACGCAATCTTTTTTTCATCAGCAAGAATTCAACTCCTTTGACCATAAGAAAAGACTCAATGTGTATGTCCAGTTCAGCAACAAAAGCCTGTTAATCTTGGGTATTTGGCGCATTAGAAGTTGGGCTCCGAGGGAGGGAGGGACAGAGGGGGTTCTGCAGTGTGCCTGAGCAGTGGGGACAACAGCGGCAGGATCCTGGAGGGAGGCCTTGAGCACCTAGCAGGGAGGAGGTGGCACCTGGAGGAGCAGGTGACGGGGAGGCACTGCCGGCCAGGTTGAAGGCAGCTCTTTGGACTGCACAGAGTCTGTGCTTGGGAAAAGTACTCCGGGCTGTGTCTCAGGCAGATCCTAGGGCTGCAGGGAGCCTGTTTGAGGGCAAGGCACTCCCTGCTGTGTTGGTTGTGTCTCAGGCACATCCTTGAGCGGCAGGGAGCCTGTGGTAGGGAAAGGGACTCCTGGCTGTGTGGAAAGCAGATTCTTGGGCAGCAGGGAGCCTGTGCGTATTGGGACGGTGCAAGGGCTAAGCTGAGGTACCTCCCCTGTAGGGAAGAGAAGAGAGAGAAGGTCACTGTGATGCCATTGGAATTGGGCTCAGAAGGCTGCGGCTGCCTGGCTCAAGGGGTGAAGCCAGGACCCATCGGGACCACAGGGTGGCCTTGCTGAGCTCCTCCTCTCTCCCCTGGGTGCTGCCTCCAGTCTGGACTCCTCCTTCCAGACTTGGTTCTAGCGTTAAAAGTCCCCTCTGCCTCTCCAGGCAGCCCTGGGTCTCTGACTCTGGACTCCCTCAGCCCTCGGTTAAAATTGTTTGCTTCCGCCTGGCAGCTAGGAGGAGGTCCCAATTACCTCTGTGCCCCAGCATGGCCTGGAAGGCTCTAGTGAGCATGTAGAAGGGATGAGTGCTCACCACAGCCCTCAAGGCTGGCTCCAGGGTACCTTGGGTGGGTGATGAGCTGAGAAGGCAGCAGCTCCACGGTTCCCTTGGTTTGGGAAGAGGATGATCCAGACCCGTAGGAACAGCTAATTCTGTCTTGCAGAAGCAGCTGCTGTGCTTTCATCCTGGGCACACACCAGTGCAGCCAACCCACCACCCACACAGCTGCAAGCCACACAGAGATTGTCTTTGGGTTCGTCTGCGATGCCTGTCTCTCTGCTGGCTTCTTAGGCCAACGATCGGGGCAAGCCTGTCTGAAGACTTGATCTGGGCCTTTCTAAAAAGCCCTCAGGGTTACTCTAAGTAAGGTCAAAGGGACTGGGGTTTAATCTAGCCTCTGACCTCAGGCAAGTCACTCAACCTCTTGGGAATGGCTTTCCCATCTCTCAAATGGGCCCAGCAATACCAAACACGGATTGGTCACCCCAAGTCCATTCTTCCTGTCTTCCTTACTAACGAGACCTGATTTTGTTAAGAGAGGCAATGTGTGCAACAAACCACCATGGCACATATTTACCTATGTAACAAACCTGCACATCTGCACATGTATTCCAGAACTTAAAATTAAAAAAAAAACAAAAAAAAAAAAGAGAGAGAGGCAAGGTGCTCAGCTGTAAAATGACCGTTTTTCCCAGTCTCCCTTGCTGAGCAATGTGGCCACGTGAATGCATTCTGGCAATGGAGTATAAACAGGAATTGTTGGGCATTGCTTTAAAGAAGGCTGCTTTCCCTTTTTCCTTCTTCTTCCTGCCTGGAGTATGAGTGTGATGCCTGGAGCTCCAGAAACCATCTTGTAAGCACGAAAACAAATTGAAAGCCTGGCCTTTTCAAGGAGAATTGTTAGGTTTCCCCAAAGCTGTTCTCTTGGGGCTTAGCAGGCAGGCAATGAGATTACAGTCTTTCTCAGAGCCCCTCAGGTCTCCCATTTCTCAATTTGTATAGGCTGTCCTCTGTTTCTGGAATGTTCTTCCTAATGTTGTCTGCCCAGTGAACTGCCGCTCACCTTTTCAGACTCAGCTCCCGAGTGGCCTCCTACAGGAAGCCCCTTATCCTTGCTCCCAGCTAAAGTGACCACCCTGCTTGGTCTTTCTGGTCATGTGCTGGCAGAAGGCTGAGCCCGTTGTGGGAATCGCCCTGTCCCTCTAGATGTGCCTGTCCCTGCTCTGCATGCATGAGGACTGTAACTGCATCCCCTTCCGCATCTGTGGCTGGAGGGCTGCAGCAGGCTCCCAGGATGTCGGTGGGCATATGCCACTTCGCCTTGACCTCCCCATCTGTGATGTGGCGCTGACGATACCCACAGACCACGGCAGGAGCAGCAGCCCATCAACGCTTGTGGCTTCCCTGGCGTGGGGCCTGCTCAGCTCCTTCTCCACTCAAGGCCACCCTTCCCAGGCTGTCTGGAATCCCAGGGGTTCCCTGCCAGGCCAGTCTCAGCCTAATGGTCCCCAGGAAACCCTCCATTCCTCACAGGTGTTCCCCAGAGCGTGCAGACTTTGAGCTTGCTTGAACCTGTCATTCATGCATAAAGCCTCCCCTTGGGCATGTGAGTGACAAGTGCCTCAAATGCTGGATTCCCTTATGGAGACGGTCCCTCTCTTACTGAGAGGGGCCCTTCTCCCCTCTAGGCCCCATCCTGGGACCTGCCCTCTCCTGCCCCTGCCCTCCTAATCCCCATCCAGGATGATGCTCACTTTCCTCTTGTGCCCCCTCAGACCCTGTCCTGAGCCACCTGTGTCTGCAGCTGCCTGTCCACCCTCCTCCGTGCCCGATTGGGCTCCTGCCACCTGTTCAGGGATTCAGGCTTCCTTCTTAGTACAGTCCAAGTGTGTCAGCCTGCTCTCCCTGGTTCCGCCTTTCCCCAAATCTAGTCCTCCCAGGACCATCTTCCCTCCCAGCTCACATCCTCCAGAGATGCTCCGCATTGCTGGCAAGACCCAGTCCCTCCACCCAGCCTGCATGCCAGACCTTCCCCTGCCAGGCTCTTGGGGTCTCCACACCCTGCCTTCAGGCAATCAAATCCCAGCTACTAGAAGAGCTGGCTGTGCCCTGGCACCCTCCCTCGCTCCTCTGCCTTGAGGGCTCTGCTCCTTACCTCTCCATGTTGCACATCTAAGCCCAGCCATCCTGAGCCTCAGCCTCAGCTCTGATGCTGCCTCTGACAAGCTGCCTTCCTTGAAGGGGAGCACTCTGGTCCCAAAGCCCCAGAGCACTAGAGCTGAGTCTCTTTCTCTTTCTCCAGCCTCTCTCTCTCCTTGCAGCGCAGAGTTGGGGTCCCTTCACATAACAGCACCCTCACCCTGCCTGCCCCAGGTCACACACAAAGCTCAAGGCCGAACCCAGAGCAAGAGTGACCAGAGAGTCTACGGGCTTGGCCCAGACCTCTGCCTGGAGGCACACAGATGATTTCTCTACCTTTCCTTGGGGCTCAGGAAGGTTCAGTACTGTATTGCACCCACCACTGCCCTCCTGACCACAAGCCGACTAGACCCAGAGAGCAGGTCACTTCATCAGTGCTGGGCCATAGTCCAGGCCTCACAGAGGTGGCTTTGTCATGGGGGCTCAAAACCCCACCTCACTCTTCCTGGGCACCACGCACACTATACGGCCCAGGCAAGATCTTGGCATCTGCTCAGTGCTCTCCTCTGTCCACTCAGGCCTCACCCCCAACCATTTTTCCTCTGAGCAATCCCTGGGGGCAGCCAAGGCCATTGTGCTCACACCCTCTTCTGGCATGGTTAGAAGGCATGGCAGAACCAGAAAGGATAATGCCACTCCCAGAAGGAGGTGGCCCCTCCTCCTGGCACTGCCCACCCAGCCTGGGGGACCTGTGGTGATGTTGTGAGGGGCTGCCTCTGTTCATCTTTGTGGGAGGGGGAAGTGCCAGCTATGGGGTTCCAGGGGCCTGCTAACTGCTGTCCACTCGTTTCTCCCTGCCTTCCATCAACCCTGACACCAGTGCTGGGTGAGGGCAGGGGTGAGTCACCCTGCCCAGCCCCTGTTTCTTCCTTTTATTCATCTCTACTCACAGCTATTCCTTCTTTTTATCCATCTCTACTCACATATTGTGAGTCCACTAACATTTTTAATAAGTTACCCTTTTACCATGAAGATGAAAAAAAAAAAAAAAAAAAAAACACCCAGATGCCTTACAAAGAAAGACCTTCTGATCAGCCAGGTCTTCCTGCGATAAACACCTTTACTCCATGGCCTAAAACTGAGCTTCGAGCCACTGTAAAGGACTTCCCTGACCCAAGGATGAAGCCTCAAGGGTTTACTGAGGAATTTAGAATGGCTCCCTGACCTTAGCCAATTTATTCACATAATATTGGGGCCTGGAGAAGCTAAGAAATGGATGGCAGCAGCAGAATGGGGTGGACCTGAGGAGGATATTAAAGACCCCCGAAAACCCCTGCATGAGAAGGGTAAAAGGAGCTAGAAAAAAATGCTGAAAACATTTTACATTCAGTTCCTAAGGTCATTCCAGAAAAAATTGACTGGTGCATCATCCAACCCTGCAGACCAAAGCAGGAGGAACCAGTTTCAGATTACAGAACTTGTTAGAAGCACTGTTTCTGAAACATTTTATGCTCAAAATATAGCACAGAGTATTTCCTTCAGGGACTGGAATGGCATTAACTGCTGTATTTACAAATGAACTCCGTCCTGAACTTGGCAGTTCAATTAAAACACATAAGCCAGGATGGAAAGTTACAGACATGACTGAATTGGTGGCCTTAGCTGAACATTTTGAGAAGACTCTAGAGCAAGAAAAAACCCAAAAGGCTAACGATCTTATGCCTCTCCAATTACAACAGTTACAGGGGCCAAGACCAAAGGGTCCTTCCCATTTTTATTTTAAATCACAAGCAAGAGGTCCAGAATAAGGAATTCCTTATCCCAAGGTGGATGACTTAATCGCAAACACCCAGGACACTGGGAAAGGAGATCGTTGACTTTTGTCTCAGTCCACCACCAAGCCTCCTCCCTTTAGGCTGGACTGGTTCACCACTAGAGGGGACCCAAGAGATTTTAATTTTCAGGATAATAAAAATAGACAAGGCTCAGGGATTCTCTGGTAAACTGCTCCCCAAAATACCTTTAAATAAACATAGAAAAACAAGACTTAAGCTGGGAATCCTGTGCAATGCTGGTGTACACCAGGGTCGCCTTATCCAGCATAAACCCTACTTTAATAAGCCAACAAATCTCTTGGAGTGAAAAGATCATCTCTGTGGTGAGCGTTTCTAATCAAGTTCAAGAGGCTTCCGTATCTGAACCCGTCTAATCAACTTGGGGCTATTTGCAGGAAAATGTACCTTTCTACTATGTAATACTGATCCAGTAAACTTGCCAGGGCAGGACTTTCAAAGTTGAAAGGGCACATACAATTCTCCTCAGAGGGAGAAGCAATCGTAGAGATTCCTGAGTCTCCTGAACCAGAACGGTTGTGCTCTCTACAGACAGATCGATAAGATCAAAACTCAGGCCCATAACGAAACACCTTTCTAAAACCCCGGAATATTTATGGGTCTCTACCTCAAATGATAGAGAAAGAATTAAAAGTGTGGAGTCTATAAAGGTCCAAACTGGTCATTCTAAGTCTTTCCTTAAATTACTCCAATATACACTAAAACCTAATGACATTAAAGGGCTCTCACAATTGCAGGAGACTTAACTAAGCTAGGATTTAGAGTTCCACGTATCAGTCTTTGTTAACACTTCCATCCTACCAGTTAAAAAACCAAATGAATGAGATTGAAGATTTGTTCAAGATCTATAGCTAATTAATACAATTATAATACCAAGATTTCCCATAGTCCCAAATTTGAATACTTTATTATCTAATGTACCCACTGATTTAAAGTGGTTCATGGTAACAGACCTCCGCTCAACCTTCTTTAGCATTCCAGTTCATAAAGATAGTCAACATTTATTTGCTTTCACTCGGAAAAATCAGCAGTACACCCGGCCTTTTCTATTTTTCCCAGGCATTGCCTCAGTACTTAATAACCCTACAGTCTTCTGGACATTCTACTGTTACTCAGTATGTAGATGACCTTTTATGCTCTCCCGCTCAACAGTGCTCTGAAATTGACTCAATTTACCTTTTATAGCAACTCACACATAAAGGTCACAAGGCCTTGATGGAAAAACTTCAATTTTCAAGAGAAAAAGTTCACTATTTGGGACATGACTTGACTGCTGAAGGGATTTCCCTCTCGCCTGGGAGAATTAAAAACTATTCAACATTTTCCTCGGCCTGGAACCGAAAGACATTTAAGAGGTTTTCTTGTACTCACAGGACATTGAGGATCCTGGGTTCCAAATTTTCCCTGAATCGCCTCACCATTGTTTTAGCTCACTAGAAATGCAGTATGGGAATCTTTACCTTGGAAAGACAGTCCAGGCTTTTAACTATGGCCTTATGACAGCCTCCGGCTTCAGGATTTCCAGACTACGCTAAACCTTTTACCTTGGTTGTTCATGAACACAACAATCAGGTACTGGAAGTTCCTACTCAAGAACACGGGGGAAACATAGGCCCACTGCATATTCCAGCCTGCAGTTAGACCCAGTAGTTAGGGCATATTCGAATCATTTAAAAGCAGTAGTAGCAGCAGCCAAGTTGGAAGCTTCATCTGAACTGGTTTTAGGGAATGAACTCAATTCACAAGTTCAACATACTGTGAAAAGTCTATTAAATTTCAACAAAACACAACATTTTTCAGCAAGCCAGCTAACATCTTATGAAATTCTTCCTCCTATCTTCTAATCTCCATCTAAAATGCTGCAACCTACTTAACCCTGCTATTGTATTAACTCCACCTGACTCTGGTGATGACCACATTGTGTAAGTGCAGTATTGGAAGTAGTGGCCTCTTGTGTTGATTTACGAGACAGTACGTTAGCTAATCCTGAGTTATTATTTCTTTTGTTCATAGGTCCTATGCCAAAAACTCAAAAGAAAATATCAGGCAGGATATGCCATTACCACCCAAAATGAGCTAATAGAGGAGGGAACTCTTCCTCAACTGAAGTCAGCTCAACCCACAGGCTTTTTGCTCTCACCCAAGCCTGTCCTATAGCTAAGGACAAGTCAGTAAATATTTACCCAAATAGAAGAGTAGTACACAATTTTGGCATGTTATGGAAACAACAAGGGTTTCTTACTTCTAGTGGGATCCCCATTAAAAAAACGGACTCCAAGTAGATAAACTCCTTTCTGCTACCTGGTTACCATCAGAGATTGCCATTATTAAGATTGAAGCTCATACGTGTAAAACTGAACCTGAATATAAAAGAGATGCTCTTGAAGATATGTATGCCATATCAGCTAGTGCTGAAACTGTTAGGATATACAATTTAAATTAACTCTGTAAGATTGATCCAAGTCAATTCCCTCATGATGACCTACTCAATAAACACTGCAGTGCACTTGATTTGGAAAAATAAATTTGGTATCTAAAGGATATAAATTCAATGTTAAGCATAGACTCACAGAGGGCTCAGCTGGCTGCTTGGCCTTTCCTGAGTCTTTGAAGCTTCTATTATTAAAAGCTCTGAATTCCACAGCTTGTCCTGGAACAGAATCCACGTTACGAAGAAATATTGGTGGGATGACTGTTCCAGAATTGCTAAAATGGTTTATAATCAATGTTTGGTTTGTCAAACTCATAATCCTGGGAAAACAATAAAAACTTCAGGTAGTATATTTTCACCACTTGATGGGATTTTTTTTTTTTTTTTTTTTGAGACAGAGTCTCACTCTGTCACCCGGGCTGGAGTGCAGTGGCATGATCTTGGCTCACTGCAACCTCTGCCTCCCGGGTTCAAGTGATTCTCCTGCCTCAGCCTCCCAAGTAGCTGGGATTACAGGCACATGCCATCACACCTGGCTAATTTTTTATATTTTTAATAGAGATGGGGTTTCACCATATTGGCCAGGCTGGTCTCAAACTCTTGACCTTGTGATCTGCCTGCCTTTTGAACACTTACAGATGGACTTCATTCAGTTGCCAACCTCAACAGGGTATCAGTATGTCCTTGTAGTAGTTTGTATGTTTTCTGGTTAAGTAAAGGCATTCCCATGTGGGAAAGCTGATGCAATGACAATAGACAAGAAAATATCAGAAAATGTGTTTCCTTCTGGCGACTCACTGGAGAAATCTCCAGCAATAAGGAAACTCATTTTACTGGGCAAATTATAAAGCACTTAAATAAGATATTATGGACATGATGGCACTATCATTGTCCTTAGCCCTCTGTCTTCTGGAAAAGTTGAAAGAACAAATGACATCTTAAAACTCAAATTGACAAAGTTAACTGAGTCAATTGGGTTGCCTTAGCCAAAGGTACTGTCATTGGCTTTGATGATATTCAGATATGCTCCTACTGGAAAACATAAGTTGATACCTTATGAAATAGTCACTGGAAGGCATATGCCCCTAGGAATAGAACCGCATGCCTCTCCCACTCTCCTAAACTCTGATATGCCTGAAGTTGGAAGGCTTTAATGCATTATGTCAAAGTGTATTCTCACTATGTAAAGGAAGCTTTTTATGGTGCACCAACTGAGGATAATCAAACTCTTCACGGTCTGGAATCTGTAGCTTGGGTCTTCTGGAAATGACGTCAGAGGAAAATTGCTTTGAACCTCATTGGAAGGGACCATACCAAGTCCTTGTCACCACCCACACTGCAGTGAGGCTTCAGGGACTTGGACCTTGGGTCCACATTTCACAACT
Source organism: Macaca thibetana thibetana (assembly GCF_024542745.1). Classification (NCBI taxonomy): domain Eukaryota; kingdom Metazoa; phylum Chordata; class Mammalia; order Primates; family Cercopithecidae; genus Macaca; species Macaca thibetana. Next base: position 42,941,294 of record NC_065586.1, read on the forward strand.
CAGAAAGGCCCCTTCAAACTCTTGGGACTGTATATCTCTTGGAGACTTTAAGTTAAACCTGATGAGAGAAATTTCTCCCCAGAAGCAGACAACATCCTAGAAATGGACAACTTTTCAAAGATTATAAATTAAGATTTCTCTGACATCATGGAAACCTTAAGCTTTTGTCTTTCCCCCTCATTTCCTGCTGTCCTAATCCTTTCCTTTTCTCTACAAGAAAATTCATGGGACCATAATCAGTGGATGGCTTTAGCTCAAGCTTCTGCTCTAGCATAAAACCCGAGTAATTGGGTTTGTGGGCTAAAACCAAAAAAATGAAGAAACAATTCCGTTAATGCCAGTGTTGCTCTATGTTCCCAAAGAGAATCACCCTGAAACTCCAAAGGAAGAGTGGAAAGTTATCCTTGATACACTAAACATCACTGCTACTTGCTTTTCTGCACTTGCTAGAAACAACACTCTAACATTTCCAACTACTAATGATTGTTACCAAATATAGAAAATCTATTCAAGTGATACCTGCAAAAGGTATATTTGGCTTCCAGGCACTAGTCCCTCAAGACCTGGGAATTACCTGTGTGGGTACAAATAATTACTTGTATAATGTCACCAGATTAAATTCAGTAGGGTACTTTTTAAAAACTAAATGTGGTTATATACCTTTACAACTATTATAAGGGAAGTACAAAAAAGCAAACTTCCTTTTATGCAGACTAATGAGAAAACAATTTTTTTTTGAGACAAAGTCTCCCTCTGTACCCCATGCTGGAGTGCAGTGGCATGATCTTGGTTCACTACAACCTCTGCCTCCTGGGTTCAAGCAATTCTCATGCCTCAGTCTCCCAAGAAGCTGGAATTACAGGCATGTGCCACCACACCCAGCTAATTTTTGGATTTTTAGTAGAGATGGGGTTTTGCCATGTTGGCCAGGCTGGTCTTGAACTCCTGGCCTCAAGCAATCTGCCCACCTCGGCCTCCCAAAGTGCTGGGATTACAGGAGTGAGCCACCGTGCCGGGCCATGGGTGAACAAATTTAACAAACCTTGCTCAAATACAACTAAATAGCCCACTTTTCCAACCCCTAAGGGCCTATATTTAGTCAGCAGAGAATCTGCTTATTCCATTCTGCTGAACCCCTGGGAGGTCTGCCTGGCTATAAAATTTAAGAATTTCCCCAATTTAATGATTAGCTCTAAATTTCATACAGTGGGTTCCCCACTACCGGCAAGAATGAGGCCCCAGGAAACCAACTGAAATCTTTCCTCAGTAGAAACTGTCTCCTCTTTGTCTGTTTCGAAGTTGGTGCTAACTTCAGTTATTGACTGTTTTTGCTTCTGATCACAGGAGCTATCATGGGAACTTCCATGGGAAGGTATTTGAAAGGCAGGAGTTAGCCATATCAAATAGCCAGATGTGAACCATGGGTAAAAGTCATACTCCAAAAGAGAGATGATGACACATGCATTCACATGGAACATCATGCAGCTTCAGATCTCCTCTTTGCTACAGTTGAGGGCTTGTGTTTGGTACTGAACACAAGTGAATGTTGTACCTATCTCTCCTCTGATCTTGTTACTACAGAAAGCTTAATTTACAAGGTGGCTGGTATTACTGTTTTCTTGGACTCTGCCACCAAATACATTAAGAAAATCTCTCAAGAGAAATGAGCACATAATGTGTTCATGGGAGCAACTGACAGTTGATTTGCAGGCATTGTAAATGGTGGATGACAAACTTGGGTTTTCTAATCTTTATATTTATTCTAGTGACGTTCCAGGCTACCATGCTTGTGTTACCAGGCTAACAACAAAGTTGAATGCCTCTATAAATCAGGCCATTTTACAGTGAATTATGGCCTGTACATCCTGAACAAAGACTATGACCAATCGACTGAAATACTGTTGAGATGCCTGTACTGCCTGAACCGTGACTTGATTGATTTGGGACAGTTTGCTTCATAAGAAATATTGTTAAGGAGTTCACTTTGGTCTTTGGATATCATTCTCTTTATAGTCATCCTGATAGTCCCTGTGGTCCACCGCACCCTCCGAAACCTTCGATGTTTTGTATGCAACCATCCATTGAGCATAAGTGGTCTCACTTCCACTAAGTCAGCAACAGCAGACAAAAGTATTGAACTGGCACGATGTTGTGACTTGTGAATTCCATGCTGAGATCAAATAACTCATTTATGATGGTGACAGAGAGTGGCATCAATGCCCAAAGTTTTGGTCAACCTCTCCAAATTGAGAGGCCTCTCAAAAGAGTGAAATTGTTAAATAAAACTAAAATTTGGCCTGAGAAAGCCTCCATACTCACATATTTGAGTTCTCACATATGAACACAACCTAACTCGGTACCTAAAAAACTGAAAACCCAACTGCGGAGTGTGCTTCTATAACAGGAGCTGAGCCTCAGCCATTCACAGCAGCCACACTTCAGCCACTCACAGCAGCCAACTGTTCAAATGAGGAGGACACACAGAGCTGTTGCCAGTTCTGCTGTTTCCGTACCTCAGTTCCCTTTTCTCTACGCCGTTTTGCCTTCTCTGTTCAGAAATCTTATTTGACTCTGTGGTAGCCCTGGAACCTCTCTGAGTCCGTCCTGACTCTGGGGGCTGCCCTATTTGGAATCATGTTTTTTTTTTTCTGCTCAACTAAACTCTGTTGCATTTAATTTGTCTGACGTTTTTCTTTTGACATATGTCAAACAATCCTTAAACATCCGTAAGTGCACTTGAGCTCACCTGCATACACACTGTCAGTACCAGGGGCTACCACCACAGTGACACACTCTATTTATTCCAGGGAGTGTGTGCGTGATTCGGGCCCATTATTTTATCAGCCTCTTGTTTTTCATTATTTTTGTTTTGTTTGGTGTTTTGAGAAGGAGTCTTGCTCTGTTGCCCAGGCTGGAGTGCAGTGGTGCAGTCTTGGCTCACTGCAACCTCTGCCTCCTGGGTTCACGCCATTCTCCTGCCTCAGCCTCCCGAGTAGCTGGGACTATAGGCGCCTGCCACCTCGCTCGGCTAATTTTTTGTACTCTTTAGTAGAGACGGGATTTCACTGTGTTAGCCAGGATGGTCTTGATCTCCTGACCTCGTAATCCGCCCAACTCCACCTCCTAAAGTGCTGGGATTACAGGTGTGAGCCCGCACCCAGCTGTTTTTCATTATTTTAATTTTTGGAGCTTAATGTTTAACATTGGATAAGGCAAATCTTCTCTCACTGCTTTTCTGTATTAAAAATTCCTTAATGATTCTTGACTGTCTATTTTTTTCAAGTGAACTTGTCATTTTGATAAAATTCCCTAAAAATGTTTCATTACAATTTTCACTAAAATAACATATTAAGCTCATGAAATCCTCTGGGGAAAGTTGACATTGTGCTCTAGATTTTTATATTTTCAAATTTGTCTTGTACCAATAAGTAAGGTTTTATGGTTTCTTTTCATCATGGTCAGCACATTTGTGTTACACTTACACATAGGTATTACGTTTTTTGTGGCTGTTGTAAAGAGAAAGGAATCTTTCATGTTTATTTCCACCTCCTTTGTTTCTACTTATTTATTGCAAAACATTCCAGTAAAAACTTAACCACAATAATTCCAGACCTAGTGTTTACCCACTGCTGAGGGATCCCCTTGATTTCCTCCGGAGCAGGACCCAGGGCACTAACACGGAGGCCACCTCCTCTCCTCTGCCCCAGCCTAACCCAGGAGATACAGGGAGCGCTAAGGTATGGGTCTGTACTTGTACTGATGGAGAGGAGCAGGGTTGGGTGCCTCACAGTAGAGGAGACCTCCAGGCCCCCTGAATCCATGGGGTAAGTGTAAGGCGATGAGGAGGTTCCTAGAGTTTGAGAGGGTCTCCTTCCTCACTGCCTCTCTACTGATTGCAGATATCTAAGCCAGCAACTGATCACTTCTCACATCAGCTCAACCACTCTAAGGTGAAGGGACATTTCCTGAAGTGATTGGCAAACAATCAGAAACCTTAATTGCCAGTGCTTTGGAGTTTTGGCTCAATCTTTGGATTTCCTGATTATGTTACAGAAGTGTGTGTGTGTGTGTCTGTGTGTGTGGGTGTGTGTGTGTGTGTGTTGGGGTGGAGGGGTGGAGGGGTGGTGCTGAGGAGTCGAAGGAAAGCTTGCTGTAACTGTACTACCAAAGTTATGATCTGAAACTTTCCCAAAAAGTGCTGGCTTCAAGAACGACTGCAAGCTGGGATTCCTGGACAGTTGGAGGCCACAGCCAGCCTGGCTTTGCCACGCCTGTCCCTTGGTCTAGCGCTCTCCATGGGTACATGATCAGGAGGAGAACTCAGAAGCTCCATGGTCATGAATGCATCCTAAGGCCCGTCTGCATTAAGCTCCAATTGTTACCCAGAACAACTCTCCCAGCAAACGTGAGCACGAATTTAGAAGGAGGTCTGCAGGTGACAGTGTGAAATCAAGATAATAATATTCACAAATGTATCATGTGTAAATTTCAGTAAATCCTCATCAGAAGCTGTCGATAGTTTCTTAGAAATCATGACTTCCAGTGAAACAGGGTACAAGAAAACCAACTGGATCATAGATTAATTGATACTAGAAATTTAAGGTCCTGTGGCATATATCTAGTCATGAAGACATCACCAAACTTCTAAATAAAAACCAAAATGCTTCTAATATTAAACATTGACATAAATGTGAGCTATACATACCCTTAAGAAAAGTTAATAAAAGCAAATAACATAATTATATACTCAGTTATTCTAGCTTAGGGTCGCAGGAGGCTGGAGCCTATCCCATCAGCTCAGGGTGCAAGGTGGGAACTAACCCTGGACAGGATGTCATGTCCTTGCACGTGCACTCACACACCCACACACTCACACTGAGCCCATAGAGACATGTCAATCCACCTGATGTGCACATCTGTGGGATGTAAGCGGAAACTGAAGTACCCAGAAAAATTCCCTGCAGCCATGGGAACCACATGCAAACTCCACACAGACATTGACCTCAGCCGGGAATGGATTTTTTTTCTGATCAGCATCATCATTTCTCACTCAGTGTTCAGATGACGTTGAATGAAATGTTATTTGAGGACCTTCTATGTGACATTTTGCACTGAAGAGAGATGCACTTGCAGGTGTTTCCATAGATCACTCTGACAGCAGGGCATGGGGTGGAACCCGACTCAGACATGAGCCTCCCCTTGGGTCAGTTCATAGCCCGGCTCTACCACTCAACGATCCTGCCATGTTGAGCCTATCACTAAACATCAGAGCCTCGGTGTCCACAGCTGTGAAATGCAGACAGTAGTGACTGCCTTGCAGGACAGAGAGGTGGCCATGAACACAGTAAGGACCTGGAGCCAGGCTGTTGGATGCTGGTCCTATTGCTTCCTGGTTGTGTGACCCTGGGTAGGTTACCTAACTTTGTAGGGCCTCTAGCTTCCTCCCCGCAATAGAGTTATGACATATGTTAGTTTGTGGAATATACTTGCAACAGTGTCTGACCCACCTTAAGATTGGGTATGAATGGCAGCTATGAGTCCTCTGGGTGTTGTGAGAATGAAATGAGATCCGGTTTCTAAAGGGCTTCCTGCTGTGGTGCGCACACGAATTAAACTCACTGCAGAGGCTGTTATATCATTGTGGGCACTACGTTTGGTGACAGAGAGTAAGGTTTCACATTATTAGCGTGACTTTCCTGATGGATCTAGCAATACTGTTTCCCATTAACATAATGAGCATCCACAGGATAAGGTGAAGGAGGATCGTCAGCATGGATGGGAGGTAGAGTTTGACTCAAGAGCCTCGGAGTCTTGCTGCTGCATTTTGTATGAGTGTGTAGTGAGGATGGCCTGGAAGAGGACGCTATCAAAAAATTTATTCAGGGAACTTGAAGGTGGTGGAGCAGGGAGACACACTCAATTTAAAACAAAAATTGAAAGTAAACAAGACTGACTGCTTTTGCCACAAAAATGTTGAGGTTTTTGGTAAACCAAGCCTTCGAGAATTTCCTGCATTATCATGTGCTGAAATGCAAAAATGTTTGGGTTTGCCGAAACCAGCAACTAAACAAGGTTTTAAAAGGCAGCAGCTCCTCTAAATTCGACAACACACTCCAGTTGAACAGACTCATCAATGTCCCGAGCTCATCACACCCCCAGGTCAGCCCACAATGCCAAGTCAGGAAGAGGAGTTTGGAAACAGCCTCCCCACAAGACCGGGGCATGGATGGAGAAAGAGGCATGCACTGCTTCTGTCAGGATCCGCCACACTGCTGAGGGCCTGAGTGAGTCTCTGTCTGAGGGGAGATCCTGGAAGAGGGGTGTGGAGCACACAGGTGGCCTCTTCACTCTGCCGTGAAGAGACAGACAGCCTACGCCTGTCCTGGGCAGGACGTCTCACCGATGCCTCCACAGCCCCGCAGTTGCAGTTGGGCTGCCTGGCTGGGGCCGAGTCGCCCTCCCAAGTCTGGTCTCCAGCGGTTTCTCCCTGAGATGCACTCTCTCTCCTCCAGCCTCAGGGCTCCTTCTCACTCAGGGACCCCCTGGCTCAGGCAGGAAGGTCACATTCCCAGTGTCTCCAAGCAGGAAGCTGCTGAGCTCGGCAGCAGCCTGGCTGGTGTCTGGCTCTGTACACTCAGGACTAGGCTTACAGGCCGACCCTGTGGCTCTGAAACGGGCTGCAGGTCTCAGGGGGACGCATCCTCTTTAGTGCATGACTCACGTTAGACCCTGGGGCCAACACACCGAAGGCTTAAAGAGGAGAACCGGGAACTCCTGCCAGATTGTCTGAATTCTTGGGTACCCGACAGAAATCTTGCAAGACACTCAGTTGGGTGTTCAGGACTACAGTTGGGAAGGACAAGGTTGAATTAGGTTGTGGCAGAGAAGCTAGAAGGAGCCCGGGTCTACAAGGCATAGCTATGGGCCTCCCTGGGTTAGGGACAGATATGGGGTTTATTTCTGATAGCGCTGGAGGCAGCCACTTACTATCTGGGTGGCCTTAGGCAACTCTCTTGGCCACTCTGAGCCTCTATTTTGCCATTAGTAAAACAGGGATTGTCTCTCCTTTTCCAAGAATTGCAAGGTGGACTTCACACGATGACAGTGGCAGCCTGGCAGAGCCCTGAGCAGTGGTAAGTGCCCTCTGTGATGCAATTATTCTGCCCCCCACCACCCCACCCCCAAACCTTAGCTTCAAAGAGCTGCCCTCGGGAATGAGACAATTTCAGAGACGTGCTCCATCCCGTCTCACCACACTGGGCAGTAAGGCCATTTCTGGCTCTTTCCCATGCCCATCCTCCCATCTCTTGCCTTCCCTCTGCTTGAGGTGCCTGTTTTCACACTCAGCCATCAAGCTCTATCCCTCCCACCTAAGTGTCTCACCTGTTCAGTGCATAAGGCTGGACTAGTGCTGTGTGACTGGAACTGGGCTGTGTCAATGTGGAGAGGCCTCATGGTACCTCAGATGGAAAATGGGCTTCTGTGCAAGCATGGCTGAGATTGAGAGCCCTGTGCAGAGGCACAGAGCCAGGAGCCCAGCGGCTGGAGGAGCCCTGCATGCCTCTGACACCGGCGATGCCCTGCCAGGTGTCAGCACACCTCCCGGGGGCTCCCAGCCCGTTTCTCATTAGCAGTGTCCAGAGGCTTGTAGCCTGCAAGGCCTTCTCAGTGCGCAGCCACCTGGCCACTGAGAGCCTGTGCTGGCCTGATGCAGGAGGTCTGGCCAGTGCAGGTCCCTCTATAAACCCTGGGGATGAGATCATCTTCCAGGTGCAAAGGGCTGGACTGTGGGAGGCACAGGCAGATGAGCCCCAGGCCGAGCCAGGAGCAGGGCTCTCCAGGGCCCCGGGGCCTGAGCGGAGAAGCCCCTTGGTGCTGATCCAAAAGGAGAGCAGTGCAGAGTAAGGGCAGGAGCCAGGCCCAGTGCACATCCAGCCCTATCACTCGCGGGCTTTAGGAGCAGGGACATACCACTTAATCTCTCAGCACCTCTGTCCCCTTCAGTAAACTGGATAATAATAGCACGTAGGTACAGTTACTAGGAGAATGAAAACAGTGAAAGCATGGCCTAGGCTAGGAAATGGCCCATGGGAGGACTCTGTACATTACTGAGGCCTCATTAATAATTAATATCCTCATTCATAATAAGTTACAAAGAGAAAATCTTGACAATATTTTCCTCCCCATGGCCCCAAGGCAATGACCCAAGGAAGGAATCCTTATTGCCTATTAGAACCAGTCAGTGTTGCCCAACAACCCTGTCAGCCATCCTAGCCAGCATTCCTGGCCCCAGGTGACAAACAAAGGAAGTACTTGGGTCCCATGTCCAGAAACTGGCTGGGATGCCCACGGGCACCGTTTCTGTGTATCTTGTGTCGTCCTCTTTGGCAGACACCTGATATGGCTCTCTGAGCCACAATCCCAGAGGACAGCGGTCAGGGGAAAAGCAGTGGCCTTCTGTCCATCAAGTGTGTCCCTGCACCCCTGCTCACCTGGTCCCTGCGCTGACACCACATCCATGGCACCTGGTGGCAGCTTGGGTGAGAGAGGTCACAAAAGGTATTCAGATTGCCCTGAAAAGCAACGTGGCCATGAGGAAGCCATGCAGGCTGGACACTACCTCCAGAAGGCATCAGGACTCCCCAGCCCCCCATGATCTGTCCCCTGGAACACACCCAGACAAAGCTTCCATCTCCCCTTGGGGGAGGGGCCTGGCAGCCTTGTGTATTGGGGACATGGTCACTGTGGCCACAGAGAGTTTTGGAATCTAGAACAAAACAGTATTTTGCTGAAGGAAGAGAAAACGACAGGGGCAGATTCAGACAAAAAGTCCAAAGGCAGGAGGAGCCTGTGGTTCCGAGCAGAGGTCCTAAAGGGGAGCATGAGTTGGGTACGGGGCCTGGGCAGGAGCTCATGGAAGGGAAGAGTCTTCTTACTGCTGGGGGCACACAGGGGAAGGCAGGTGAGAGGACCATGCCCTGCTCAGGGAGTAGGTACCTGACACCAGGAAAGAGAGAAGAGGAAGGCAGAGAAAAAACAGGCCAGAAAGCAGCCCAGGACCCATAGTGGGCAGCCCCTTGGCCACTCGGTGCTGTAGTCAGGCCTTTCTGGGCCCTGGTGGGGATGGGATGAGGGCTGTGAGTTGCAAGGCAGTGACTTCCTCTCCCCGGAGGTTGTGTTTCGGCTTCTCTGTGCCCCACACTCCGGGGAGAGACAGGTCTGGCTTCCCCAGATGCCCACTGAGGCTGCAGAGGAACCTGACACTCCCAGGAGGAAGCAAGAGATCTGACCACAGAGCCAGGACCAAGCAGGAGAGGGTCAGAGCTAGGCAGGAACGCTGGGATCCTTCTCCCTCAACACCAGCCACCCAGGCGCCCTCTCTACCCCTGTGCAGGGCCCCTGCTGCTGCCTGGCTGGGTTCCCCTCAGCAAGATGGGCCTGTACCTGCCCGGGAAGGAGGTTTCCTCAGGGAGAGTGGTTGTGTGTTGGCTCCAGGGCTCGAGCTCCTGCACAGGTGTCTTGTGAGGGCGCTTTCGGGTCTCCACCTCCTCCCCTCCCTGCAGTGCCTGTCAGCCCATCTCAGCAGGCGACAAGCCCACTCAGGGACAGCTTTTCCTCACTGCCTGAAGATCCTGCTGCCGGGCTGGCAGGTGCCCCTGGCATCCTTGCAGTGTTCGTGGTGGTGAGAACATGTGTCAGGACTGGTCATTTCTATTTTTTTTTCTGATCTACATGACCTTTTGTGACTCAGGTTGCTTGACCCATGCACCTGCAGACAGGTGGTTTAAAGCCGAGGCCACTGCCAGAGCTGAGGCACCCCTGTGGGAACCAGGGACTGGTCAGACATCAAAAGTTGCCACTGTACAGAAACATGGATCCTTCTAGAGAGGGAGTTCAATGTGTGGGGACAGACCTGGTGGTGCAGGGGACAGGAGCCCTCATATATGCCTGCCACTGGGGCGTGAAGGTGAGGTGGGCATCTGGTTGCTCTTGACATCAAGTGACCAAAGTCCGGCCCCCATAGAGCCTGCCTTCCTCCAGGGCCCAGGCTTCTGCAGTGGGACCCAGCTGCCCCCTCCTCCTGCAGTCCCAGCCTGGGTCACAGCCCCTCTCCACTGTGCCCTTCTCACCTCTGTCCCTCTCATCCCGCACACTCCTTGGCATGCACAGCAACAAACAATCACGGTGGGGCAGGTGTTTACAGGAGCTGGGGGCGGAGGTGGTGGAGGCAGAGGCGGTGGTGGTGATGGTGGTGGTGGAGGTGGTGGTTTCTCCTGCTCTGGCTCCTAAAAAAAAAAAAAACTGTCTGCTGACAGGGCTGGCGGGGCACAGTGCTGGCCACTCGCAGATGTGTGTCTGGGGAATGAAAGGACCAGAGAGAAACCCACACCACAGGGGAGGGGCCTTCACATGAGAAACATGCAAACTCCTCCTAGTTGGCAGACAATGTTCTTCTTGTAAATGCCAACGACTTCGACTCTGTCCCCTTGGTTCTCCTGTGGCCGCCCTTGTTGAAAGAGGTCTGCTCTGGGGGCTGTGCAATGGTCCCAGCATTTGCAGGTGACTGTCCGCATCCATCTGGCTGCAGATGCAGCCTCCCCGAACCCACTCTGCAGCACCGCAGAGGCCACCCTTGGCCAGGGAGGTCTGTTCCCACCCTATCCCAGGCCCAGGGCCTCCTGCCTCAGTTACTCACCATTGCCCATGGGCCCTGGGGTGGGTCCCCGACCCAGGTGAGCCACAACCTGCTTCCAGACTCCTGGCCCCTATGCTCACTGGGCTGGTGTCCCTCCCAGCTTGGTTCCCGCCAGGACTCCCCCATCCCTCAGCCCTGCAGTCCCAAGAGGCTAACTCCAGGCACCCCTTGTCCCTGCCAGGAGACATGGATCCAGAGAGGCCAAACGGAGCCACAGCCGCCTCTGGAGCCTGGGGACAGGGCCAGGTCCCTGAAATGCGGGGCTCCTTTTCCAGAGCGTCTCTGTCCTTAGCATCTTACAAAAAGGTCCTTGGGGCATTGACAGAAAAGCCCCATTCATTCAAGACAGATCATCACAGTTGCTGAAACTGGCCCAGGCTGTGAATTGGTGACAAGGCTCATGTTAAGGGGTGCAGGGAGCGGGAAGGGTGTGCTGGGGACATCACTGTGAGTTCCCCATCTTCTCAGGCTCCACTCTGCCCCTCTGTCACCTTCTTCTCTGCCCAGGCAGGTGGAGGTCATGGGGCGCATGCTTCATGGCACTCTTGGTGAAGGTCGGTGGGCTCCTTGGGATGTGACAATATCGAGACCAAAACTGTGACTTACCTTTTCTGGCTTCTGCACAGGTGGTGGCTCCTTGACAGTCTAGAATGTTCAAAAGAGACAAACCCAAGCTGGATGGGGGTGGGCGGGCTCTGCCTTGGCCCTGCACATAGCTGGGACCCTGGTCTGGAGCACCAGGAGACAGCACTGCCTTTGGGGTGTCACTCTGGCCACACTGAGCCTGTGAAGTTGTACCCGGCAGGCTCCTCTTCCCGGGCCTCAGCCTCCAACCTTACCCAAGGGGAACCCCGTACCGCCACTGTGGGGTTCCTAGGGGTCAGCCTGGCCGGGAACCAGATCCCTAGAGAGGCCCAGCCCCTACAAGTGTCCTTCTCTGCCCACAGCCACATGGAGAAGAGAGCGCCCGCCCCACTTCCCTTCCTCAGGGAGAGCCTGTCTGTCCCCAGGAGCCCTCCCTGACCTCCCAGCCTCATGGCTGAGTTCCCGGCTTCCTCCCCTTGTGGCTCCCTATGCAGACATGAGCCCTGCGTGTTCCCTGGGCTGAGCTCTGTCCTCTCCTCCCTTTGCTCTGTCCTCTGCAGCTCTCAGAGCTGGGTCCGTCCACCCCAGCTCCCAGCACCCCTTCCATCCTCCCTGCCCCAGGCTCCTTCTCTGCTTCTGGGTCCTGCTCTGCCTTACAGGGAAGCCCTTCCCACTCCTGTGGGGTGGACATTTCACCTTCAGCCCTGACAGGACAGGACTGTGAGCTGCCTGTGGGGAACGGTGGCTGCTTCATTTCTGTCCCTCCCCAGCCCAGCATGGGGCCCAGGGGAAGCTGCAGCTCAGTAAAGACAGATGAAGGAATGGGGAAGGCACCAGACACGTGCCAAGATCCACGCTGGTTCCTTAAGGCACAGACAGCTGGGGGTTACAGCACCGTCCTCCATTTGGGCCATCAGGACTTCATGGGGGACCCTCTCTTCCTCCCTCCACACAGAGGCCACCTCCTGGCCCTGTCCATCTGAGGCTTCCAGAAGTCCAGATTGTTGAGGTAGCCCTGGTTTCAGGGGTTCTGGGGTCACTTCTCTCTAGGAGCCAGGGCAGGCCTCAGCCCCATGTCCAGGGCATCCCAGGCCAGCTCTATGTGACCAGCCCAGGCAGGAGGCCCTGCAGAAGCCCAGGCTTGCTAGGCTCTGGGAATGTGTGGACAGGTCTGCCACTCCCTGGGCTCACGTGATGAGCTGGGAGCTGAGGGAAACTTCCCACAGGTGGGATCACGGGGCAGTCACATGTTAGAGTCCCTCAGAGGGCGGGCCTGTGCCTGGGCCCCAAGGCTGGGCAGGCAGGGAGCACTTGCCTTCTTGCGGCACAGCCGCCAGAGACAACACAGCAGTAGTGGAAGAAGCAGCAGAGGCAGCAAAAAATAGAGCCAGTTGCTGAAAATGCCCTGGTGGAGAAAGAGAGCACCATGAACCACACCTAAGGAACAGAGGAATGCCAGGTCTGGGAGGGCCTGGGTGGCCTCTTCCCGGTCCCCACCACTTGGCAGCCATCTGCCCACTCCTTGCTCTCCCTAGCTGGCCCCACATCTGGGTACCACAGTGCGGCCAGCGGCCAGAGCTGGGCCCCAGAGAGCTACAGACCCTCTCTCTGGCCCTGCTGAAAGTCTTTGCCCCAGAGCCCTGACAAGAAAGTCCTGGAAGCTTCTGTGGTCTGATGAACCCTCACTGCACACCTCACCTGCAGCATAGGTTCTGTGAGGACCACAAAATCTACTGGTACAAAGACAGGTGAGGGTGGAGGTGCAGGCACAGAAGCAGGGGCAGGGGACCCAGGTCCCTCCCCAACAGTCTCTCTCCCCACTTCCAGGCTCTGCACCGTGGGCACATCCACGCACCGCTCTGAGCCTCAGCCTCCACACCTGTGCAGAGGGAATGAGCCGCCCTCCCTGGGGGCACTTGTGAGGTTTAGAGAGCTCAGACAAAGTCCTGGCTCAGAACCAGGGCCACACGGGGTGTAAGCAACGGGAACACTTCTCTGGGTGTTCTTCACAATAAAGGAACCTCGGGCTGCATCGTGGGAACGCAGGCTGCTCAGGCCTTCCCCAGATCCAGAGCTCTACTTAAGAGAAGGCTGGAGGGGGGTGGGGAGGGGAGGGGAGTGGAGAGAAGGGGAGGGAAGGGGAAGGGAGAGAGAGAGGAGGGGAGGGGAGGGGAGGAGAGGGGCCCTGTGCTGGGAACCCAGCTGTCTGAAGGAGAGGAACCACTGAAGCTGAGCATGAAGGCCACTGGCGAGGTGGGAGCCCCCGGGCTGCTCTTGATGTGCCTGTCACAGTCGGGCCATCAGTGAGTAGATTCCTGATGGGGAATGCATGCATTCAGCCTGCAGATCCATGCGTGGATGTGCAGGGACAGGCAAGGGGAGACCCAGAGGGAGGGCTCTCAACACTGGTGTGTCCTCACAAGTGAGACAGGATACAAGGCGGTGGAGTGGGCTCTGGCCTCTCGCCCGTCCCTCCAGCACATCCTCCTGCCTATGCTGCCCTGGGCCAAGCTGCCCAAAGACATGGAGCTCTGAGGAGCAGGCACCTGGGGCACAGCACCTCCATTCCCAGGGGCTTCTTGGAGCTGAGGCCAGGTCCCAGTGCCTGAGAGCCTTCCCTTCAGCAGTAGGAAGGGACATACTGCAGGGCTTGGCGAGGGAGCAGAGAGGGACATCTCAGAGGCCTGAGCAAGGAGGAGAGGCAGAAAAGGGGCTGAAGGCATCTGGGAAATGACAGCAAGTGAGCACCAGGCAGGCTTGGGGGCCAGGGTCATGAGCAGGTTCAGGACCAGATCAGCAGCTGGGACACCAGTTCAGCGGCACACACACACACCCTGACGGCAGTGTGTGGAATCCTCCAGTGCTCCTGGGTCTGAGGTCCTGGCCTACAGGTGCTGGACTCTGGCTCCTGGCAGACAGCCTCCCAGCCTCACCCACCTGCACCATCTGGAAGCCTGGCTGGAGCAGCCTCAGGTGCCTGCTGCACACACTGCTTTCTGGGACTGACTGCCTGGGAACTGCCTGCCCTTTCTGTCCTCCCCAGGGTATATCTCCTTCTAGTGCAGAGGCTCTGGACAGTCCTCATACATGTTTGCAACCCCATCCTGGTACTCACACATGTGCTGCTGGTGACGCTGACATTGCTCTTGAAGAATGTTTTGCCGTTGTTCAAGCTGACTTCAATAAAGTACTCCCTAAAGCACAGAAAACACGGATGGCGGCGAGACCCAGCCCAGAGAGATGCAGTTCTTGCCCTTGGCCAGTGGACAGCATGGGTCATGAGAGGTCATTCCCCAAACCCTTGCAGGTCAACTCAGCAATGATGACCAAAGGGTAAGCGGGTCAGGCAGTGAGGGGCCCTGCATGGGGTCTCATGCCATTGTGACCGTGTCCTAAATGACCAGGGACCGCTGCTTGGTGTCACCATCCTGGCTCTTCTGTATTTACAGAGTCTGTTGGCTTAACTCTGAGAAGCAACCTGAAGCAAAGGTACCATTCCTCGGGCAATCATCTCCTGCACCCTGCCCTCCTCACAGACCCTAGAACACTGCAGATCCCCAAATACCTTGGGGGTCACCAAAAAGGGATGTCGGGAGGAGGCTGCTCTTTGCCCAGCCACAGACATGGGCTGCCCCAGCAAGGGGTGGCATCCACATTCTGTACACCTCACGGTGACCAACCCTGACTCCCTGGCCTCTTGCCCTCTAGGGCCTCCTGCCAGGGGCACCTACTCTCCAGGTTTTTCTAGTTTTGGCCCAGGGCAATTCATGGAATGACTGTCGATACTGGTTGGCTTTTCATCTAAAAGAAAATGACATGAGAAGAATGTCAATGCACCTGTCTGTCCACTGTTCCTCCCCATGTGTGTCCTCAGCATGCAGAGCTGACCCTGTGGCCCAGGACCGGCATGTGGGCTCTGCCTTCCTATTGCATAGACCCCTGCAAGCACCCGCCACACCCAGGCCCTGTGCAGCACTCTGCTGTGTAACAGGAACAGGCAGGCAGAGCCCCTGCTCTCAAGGACTCACCTTTAGGGACTGCATGGGACACAGAAAACAAAATAAAAAACAGGACAAAACAGATGACAGTGCAACGTGCTATGATGTCCATGACCAGAGGACGTGAGGGGACCAGAGGGAAGGGACAGCTGCTTCATTATGCGTGACTTCTCCTATCTTGTAGAGCCATAATTTCTGGTCTAGAAGAGCATGAAATGATGCAAGGCCAGGGATTTGCTTCAAAATACTCTGTGGTAAGGGTACCAAGGAAAGCAGGTGGGGGCAGGTTAAGAATGATTGAAAGTAGGTGATGGCTTCTTCAAGTTCATGGTACAATTCTTGCTACTTTGTATAGTGTTGTAAACTTCCATGAAAAATAAATTCTCTCTGAAAAGGTGACAATCCAGCCGAGATTTAAAAGATGAGGAGCCAGCCAGGCAAAGATCCCAGGCAAGGGTGCTTGGGGCTGAGAGAGTGGCCTGTGCCAATGCTCCGGACAGTGACTCACTGACCTTGTCAAGGAGGGAAAGAGGTGACCCAGGACAGGGGGCAGGGCCTCATAGGCCCTAGAAAGGGGTTGGGGTTTTATTTCTTGTGCAGTGAATCTGTCCAGGTTGGGCAGATCCAGGATATATTTTGCACATGGAGGCAACAGGAGTTGCTGGTGGGATAGATATAAAGAGGAAGCTCAGAGTAGTTGAAGATGACATTTGAGTGTTTGACCAGAACAACCAGGTGGACAGCAACACCATTTACCAGGATGGGGAAGCCTGAGGAGGGGACTGGGGTTTTTTTTGTTAAGTGTGTAATTTTGTTTTCCAATTTTTGTTTATTTATGTATTTATTTATACATTTTTGTGGGAGCATGGTGGGCTCAGGAGAGTTCGGTAATGTGTAGTCACGGAACCATCTGACTCCTGAGCCCACGCCCTCTTCACACTTCCTGAACTGTGGGGGAGGGCATGGGCCCTGCTGCATCTGCCTGCTGGCCTTGCTCCAGCTCTCTACCCACTGGGCTCGGCTCCCAGGACCCCGGCTTCCCAGGGCCCATCAACTGCATGGCCAACCTAGGACTGGCAGAACCCATGGTATTGACCTTTTTGCCAAGGATGATTTCAAAACAATTATGGCATCCTCCTCATTTTCCTTTAAAAACCATTCTCTGTTTTTTTTTTTTTTTTCACCTCCCTAAATAGGTACATAGTTTGCTCTGGTATGTGTTTTCCATTGCAATGTCCTGTTCCCGAATAAATAGCATTTCTGTTTAGAGACACTCTCTCTGTTATTTAGGTTGTCAAAAATTGCATCCAGGCGCTTCCAGAAGCCAGAACCAGGCTCTGCCCCTGCTTCCCCACAGGGACAGATGCAGGACAGAGGGAAGTCTCTCCCTGACCTGCACCTCCAGGCTGGCATCAGTGGCCAGGGAAGGCACGCTGCCATCTAGTGGGGGGTGCAGGGGAGGCGTGTTCAGTGGTGGCCAACACTCCAGGGACATTTTCAGGGGATATCTTCCTAATAGTGAAAATAGGTTTAAAGGTTGTTCTCAATTATTTGAAAAAATAAGTTTCTTTTTACTCCTGGACAAGCCATCAACCAGGAGCACAATGGCCATCTATGCAGGTGCCCAGAGCTGTGGCAGGGCCTCCCCGCTGCGAGACGTCAGTGCTGGCCTGTGTATGGAGAGGTAGACGGTAACCTCCAGGGTGGGAAGCCAGTGCACCCACAGGCCCGACAGAGGAGGCAGCTGAATGCCCTTCATGGAGGTAGGCTGGGTACCCCCTTTCCCAGCAGCTGCCATCACAAGGAGGCAGAAGGCCCTGGTAGGGCAGGCAGATCGCCTGGGTCTGCTTTCCTGCCCTGCAACATGAACTGTATGGCCCTGGGCAGGCTCTTCCATCATGCTTCTCTCTAGTTCTCCATCCATATGGGAAAGTTGTCAAAACTAAAATGAAGTCATTTGTACTAAAAAATAAAATAAAATCCATGACAAATAGGGCTAAGAAAGGCTACAAAGAGAGGGTTTTATGCCTATATGCCTGGTAATAAAAATATCACAAATGACTTTGCAAAAACCACAACCTTGCACAAAAGCCATTGCAAACTTAACACAAAAAATACTTCCACAGGAACATGTGCCCAAGAACTACCTGTCCAGCCTTGGACTAGTGTCACCCTTGCTATTGATCTGTTTAGACAAGGGTAATGATCTCAAAACAATTCCCTAATCCTCATTTCTCCTTTAAAAGCCTTTGTCTTCTGTTACCTCCCTGATTATGCACATTACTATGGCATACATATTCCCAGTGCCGGGCACTGTTCCTGAATAAGTACTGTTTTCTTTTAGAGAGAAACTCTCTGTTGTTCTGGTTGACACATACAAAGGAATTTCTGTCCAGCTGCTTTGAGGATTCAGGGAGATACTGTGCGTAAGGCATGTGGCACAATATCTGACATAAGTGCGCAATAAGCGTTAGCTTTCCTTAGAAAGGGGCTGCTCAGTCCCTAAGACACTCCCGAGAAAGCATAACCCAGTGAAAACTGAATTTCCTGAGACCATCCACACAATGTTGATGAGTGAGAACATGGGGATCACAGACCCAGCCCTTCCTATGTACTCATGGAAAGGAGGAAAATGGCCAAGAAGCCTCTTGGGGGAAGAGAAGTCATCCTGGGATTACCACGTGGCCCTGGAATTAGATGTCAGTGAACATATTATCATCAGATCAAATGAATGTATCAAGGGGCCACCTGGGAAGATCAAGGAGGATACAAAAATCCAACTGCACCCCAGGCACTCAGTGGGGAAGAGCACACGCCCCTCCCCAGCACCCAGGGCACAGCGTCTGCCTGGACTGTGCGCTTCCTCAGGCCACTCCACCATCACAGAAGTCCCCTGATGCCTAACTATAGTCAAATAACAGGAGATTTTTTAAAATGCTATAGCCCTTCCACGAACCAACTGCTCTACACATGTGATTTTGCTTAGCTAGGTGCAGCTGTGGCTGACCATCTGTAATATGAAAAAATCCACACCCAAAATGCTTCAAAATCTGACATTTTGAGCACCAACATGATGTTCAAAAGAAATGCTCTTTAGAGAATTTCAGATTTCAAATTTGCAGTTTGGGATGCTGAAACATAAGCATAATGCACACATTCCAAAACCTCAAAAAATTTAAAAACTAAAATATTTGTGGTCCCAAGCATCTCAGTTAAAGAATACACAACCAGCACCATATTGGCTCCATGTTAAACTGAGAAAATAGAGGCTCAGAGTAGAACACTCATCTGGTCAAGGTGACACAGGCAATGTGTGCCTGAGCCAGGATTCCAGGGCCCAGGCCTACAGGCTGGCATCCTCCCTCAATGCAAGGTAAACACACCCCTCTGGGCAAGCTACTGGTGCACCTGGCCAGCCAGGCTCAGACCTCCGGGGCTGCCACCATTTCCCAGGAGTAGCCTTGTGGGCTTTGGGTCCTGGGCTCTTAAGGGAAGGGGAAACTGAGGCTAAGATGGGCAGATGCAGCTGTGATGGCAGACCCAGTCCTAAACGCAGCCTCACTGAGGGGGAAGCCCTGATCTGAGATGCTCTCTTGGGATTTGTTACTTTCCCCACTTGGCAGATGAAGGGAGGGGTGGCCAGGCTTCCCAGTGCCCCCTTCCACTTGTCCTCATGGCCTCTAACCCCACCAGGTCCAAGGGAATGGTTGGCAAGGGCTGGGAGGCTTGGCTGGCTGTGGGGAAAGGCAGTATTGTGTGGGAAATATGTGACTCAGAGGCACCGAGGAGACAACTTACCAATGATAGTGCTTTCATTGAAGATAAATCTGCAAATAACTTCATCCTGTTTCTTTAGATTCTGAAAGCCATTTCCATGAACAACCACATGGTAGGGTTCTGCAAGGACAACGTTCAAAAGTCTGAGTGAGGAAGAGTAGGGGGCTGCCTCCCCTCTGACCTCCCTGTTCCTGGAGATCCAGCTCCAAAACCGAATTCCCAGAGGCTGCTGTGAGGAAAGAGCTGAGTCGGAACCAACATCTATGTGTCCACTGGGTCAAATCTTCACCTGGTGTCACTGAGGGTCCAGGAGGAGGCGTCTGGGCCTTGAACACTCAAGGGCCCTCTCCCTACCATTCCTGAACCAACACGCTAAGGAAAGGCCTTGGTCCCGGCACAGGTAGGCTCACAGTGCTATTCCTGCCCTGAAATTTGTGGTGCTCCCTTGGGCCCCAAGTGCGCAGGCCGTGCACTCAGCCAGGCCCTCCCTGATGTAAGGTGTAAGCGGAGCCATAATGCTGCCTGAAGACACCATGTCTCACGCACCCAGCTGGGCACCCAGGCCTGGATGCCTCCTTCAGGCTGCTGAACACTTGGGGTCTCTCCTCTCTGTCTTCTGTGTGCCTGTGGCAGGCAGGACACCCACAGTGGCAGGGCCAGGACTTGGGTGCGGCAGGTGAGTCACCAAGGACCCTGCTCAGGGGAATCCATCACAGAAGCCCTGTTTTAACTGTGATTCCAGAGACCTACAGGTGATTCCTCATCTCCTGCTCTTCCTGAACCGGTAAGGACCACAAGGCACCCATCCTGAGGCTCAGGGAGTGTGATCCACCATTGTGGCTACTGCCATCAGCCAAAGACCACAGGGGACACATGCAGGTGAGGGCTGGCCCCAGGAGCCAGCCAAGGTTCCCGCAGGTCTGAAGCTGCCAAGGGCATTGGCCTCCACCCCTGCCTCCTGACCCAGGCCCCGTGCATTCCAATCTCTGCTGATGCCTGGGATGCCCCCGGTTCATGCACCCAAGGAAAGCTTCCTGTGAACCCTGCTTCCTGCCTTCCTGCAGCGTCACAGCCTCAAGGCAGGCTGTGGGTGAAGCTGGCCTGCTGACATGCTTTCTGAGGCTTTCAGAATGGGAGCCTGCAGTTGAAAGCCTGAACATTTCCCAGAAATATCTAGATTTCTAGCTTTCTTGGAAAATGGGAAATGCAGGCCTCAGTGGGTTTGTGTTTCTCCATGTGAGCTCCTGGCTAGGACCTAGGGAACCACGCTCCTCAGATAAGGAGCTCTGAGGCCTGCCTCACTTCAAGGCCCTCAACGCTGACTGCTGACATCAGCTGGCTGAGCCTGGCCTACTCTTCCTGCTTAAGGTGCCAGCCCAGCCCTCATAGGCACCCACATGATGGATACTATGCTGCCCTTGGAAGAGCCTGAGCCTGGTGGGGGCACTGAGACTATGAGAGACAGCAGGAAATGCCAATTTGGTGCCCTGTTCTGAGAAACTGGATACAGGCCCCTGCAGGGCAAGCATGGGGTTCTCTCCCACCACTAAGGCTGACAGCAGCTGCTTCCAAATCTGATGCTGCCAGATACTCTCAACGTCTTCCCCACTCAGGGTTCCAAAAAGCCCTGGCCAGCCGGACACTGGACTCAGTGTGTGCCCGGGAGGGAGCAACTGGGCCTGTGGCCTGCGCCCCTTGGTCAGCCCAACTTGGCCACTCTTAGCAGGACTGAGGGCTGCCCCAAAGCTCCATGGACGGGGTAATTGCAAATTACATCCTGGGCTGCGTTAGGACTATGTATTCTATGTATTGCAAGCAAGCATTTTTTCTTTCAAGGTGGATGGATAAAAAGAGAGAGAGAGAGAGAGAGAGAGAAAGGAACGTGGCCAAACATTCATTGTAAAATCCCAATGGTGGTTGTAGGTGTGTTTGTGTTCATAGCACAATCCTTTCCACTTACCTATAGGTTTGAAAATTTCAACAACAAAAGGGTGGAAGAAAACCAAAGAACTAAATAAGAAAAGTATGCTTAGACATAGACAACCAGAAGTCACGATACATCCTGGGTGACAAGTGACTGGTGAGAGGGACTCAGGGAGTCAGAGGGGCTGGTCATCAGGGAAGGCTTCCAGGATGAGGTGCCCTTTGAACAGGGCTGTGAGGGACAGGTGGGCTCGGCCCTTCAAGGTGAGGCAGTGCTTGCAGAGTGCCTATGCCCCACCTGGTCCCACCTCTGCACAGGACACCCAGAACAGGGAGTGGCCCCTGGAGGGCCTGGAGTTCCTGCTAAGAGCCTCAGACACCTGCCAGGCTGGAGAGGGAGGTGCCTGTCAAAATCCTCCAGCCATGTGTGGAGGATGGGCTCAGGATTGGCCTGGAGCAGTGAGGCCACCAGTGGCCTCTCCCAGGCTATGAGGCCGAGGGCTAAACAGGGGAGTCTGGGCTGCGTGCCTTCCTCCCCGGCCTCCTTCCTGGGCTCCCTGGAGCCCTCCTGGCTTCTCGGCGGCAGCCTGCTGACAGGGCTCATTCTGATGCATTTGGGTTTCAGGCTCCTGCCTTGGCCTTTCCCTGCTGTGACTGTCACCCTCCATGTGGGGCAGCTTTGCCCAAGTTAGCCAACAGCTGACAGTTCAGGGCTGTGACTGCCAGGCCACATGGGCAGAGGCAGAGGGCCGAGCTGGTGGGCAGAGGGCACCTGTCGCCTCCACTCAGCTGCCTCCAGGGAGGAGTGATGACTCACATCCTCACCTGGGGTTGACAGGGCTGCTCAGATGCCACAGCCTGTGCATGTCCAGGGGACATCATCAGAGGAGCACAGCTGTCACCACTGCTGCACGGCTGAGCGACTTTAAACCAGGAGCAGCAGAAAGAGACCCCAAGGGGAAGGGGAGCTCTCTACTCCACCCCCACCCTCAGCTCTGCATGGGGGAGAGGCAGGCTCGGAGACAGAGCCCAGGACCAATCATGGAAATGTCAGCCCAGCTCCTGTTTCAGGAACCTACCAGCTCCCAGCCCTGTGCCAGTCCCTGCACAGCCCAGTGCCTTGGGACTCACGACAGACCTCACAGCATCCTTTCTGTTCATAGGAGGCACCTCACTGACAAAGGGCAATTTGCTCCGGGTCGTGTGCCCATGGAGACCAGAGCTCAGACATGGACGGTGTGTCTGTCCCCACAGCCTACTGCCGGGGCACCCTGCAGTGAGGAACAGGAAGGCCAGAGCCCAGCTGCTGGAGGGCCTGGTGGTCTTGCGAAGGGCCTCGTGCTGTCCCCGTGGAGGGAGGACACCCAGGGCTCCCTTCATCTCCAGCAGCCGCAGTTGTGCAGCTGCCGGCCATGCAGAGCCCCAGCCTGCACAGAAAGATCTCAGCACACACAGAGGCATCACAGAGGCCCTCACAGGGCTGTCACCACCAGGCTGGGAGCCCGGCTGGCAACAGGGCATCCTCGCTACATCCCAGACAGCATGGACAGGCACTGGGATTGATCCTGTGGGACTGAGGTGAGCCGAGGGTGTTTGTGTGGACGCCTTTGTCGGGCTATGGAGGTTTCCTTCTGCTTACAGGGTGCATTGGGATGTTGACCGCCCCCCTTCTTGTTCTTCATCCCCTGAGATAACCGCTTGGTTCCTGTTTCCCGTTTTGCTGATGTGGTAAATTACACAGATATTTCAGCTCCTGCACCTGCCTGGCCTTCCTGGGAGGAGCCCTGGCTGCTCCTGGCCTGTGGTCTGGGTTACCTGCGGCTCCATGCCATTTGCTGGTGTTTCCCTGAGAGCTTCTCACACATGTCTTTACTTGCTTTAAACTTATTGTTGTGAGGTAACAGCACACTAATTGTGCACAGGTACTCACATCCCCACCCCTGCATATTCCCTCCACACCAACAGACACTCACATTCACACCCATGTGGGCTATACATCCACACCCACCCACCCATGCACACTGCACCACAAACACACTCAACCCACCCCATACCACACACATCACACCACACACCACATACCTGAAGCACACACACCCACACACCACACACACATAAATAGCAAACACACATACACCAGAAATACCAAAGACACACCACGCAGCCCATACACACACCACACATATCAGCAACACACTCCCAACTCCCCATATGACACAAACACACACTGGACTCCACATACCTGCATGCCAGACAGCCTTCCCATACACCAGCAGCCTTCCACACACCAGGCAACCTTCCCACACACTCCCACAAGACCCCCACTCATGCCACACACACACACACTGCACATACACCACACACACATGCATATATGCCCCCTACATACACTCACACCCCCACATACATATTACACAGCACCTCAGCTCCCACACAACATACACCCCACAATACAACACACACAGATGCATCACTCATGCATACCCCACACACCACACTCACAGCACATCTACACACCCCGCACAATCACACACATTTCCACAGCACACAGACCACGTATTACCCTCTCCCACAGACTTCACACACATCAAGCCTCCCACAGTATACCTTCCCACACATACTACACACACTGCACCCACACAAACTACACACACACACCATAACACACCAAACACACACACACCACATACACACACCACACTCACACTCCCCACACACATCCTCCCCCACACACATCCTCCCCCACACATACCAAGCAAATGCACACACTCCATACATGATTGCACCCATGCACACCACCCTGTGGCTACCGCGGGGCCTCTGCAGCTCTCACCTCCTACACACACAGTGGGAGGCTCCACCGATGTCACGTCAAGACAGACCTTTGACGTGAGATGGAACACAGGAGGGGAGGGGTGGGGCGGGGCAGGGAGAGTGAGCTTCCGGCCACAGGAGCCAGGCCCACAGCCCCTCACCTCTGCCCACTCACAGCATCAACTGTGTTTCTCATGGCCTTGAAGCCATTCTCCACTGCAAACACATGCTCCGGGCTGTCTGCAATTGCTGTTATCTACGGAGAGCAGAGCTGGCTTGGATCCCCGCCAGGAGGTGAGGATGCAGCAGATGCCAGGCCCAGAGGGCAGTGTCTTGCCCCCATGCTTTGGGGGCAGCAGAATGTCAGGCTCTGAATGTTGCAGGCTTCTCCAGCCAGCAGCCCACTCTTGGGGAGCAGGGAGCTCTTCCACCCTCCCCTCTGGCGTCGTGGGATTTGCACAACACGCTGTCAATCACTTCTGCAGTGGCCATGGATTGGCCCATCTCACTTGGGGCAGCTTAGACAACCATCCTCGGGGTGGCCCTGGGAAAGCCACCTGGGAAAGCCACCTGGGACGCCTTTCCCCACTAGGCTCGAAAGTGGCGCCTGGTCACCTGTTTGGAATTACCTGGTCCAGCTTATAACCGGCCACACCCACAGTGTAAACGTTGGCCCCCAGTTTCCGAGCCTTTTGAGCCTAAGGGAAACAAGGCATTGAGTATTAGTCATCAAAATTCATGGAGCAAAATGCTGGTAAGTATGAACTGGACTCACTTCTCTGAGAGTGTCCTGAAATGCACGTGCCACCAGTTTTCCATCAGTCATAGCAATAATCATGCTGGGAACCTTGTCTGTAGAAGAAGCAAAGAGTGGCCTGCTCAGCGAAGGCACCAGGAGTGACCTCCAGAAGCTCCGGAGCCCCTGCAGGTGGCTGGGCCCACAGCACTGCCCACTCCAGGGCATGGCCAGGTGCCCCCACCTCATCCTCCAGAGGAGAGGCTGCCAAGACCCAAGCACCTGCCACCCAGAAACCCCCTAGAGTAAGGGAGGTCTCAGCCCAGCACCCATTTTACGGAGGAGGGGCTGAAAGGGGCACAGTCTTTCCCACCAGGCTGCCTGAACCCTCACCTGCTAGCAGCCTGCACCACCTCTGCCTGAGGGCAGCTCCAGCCAGGACTCAACAACCACAGGCCTGTCCCACGGGCAGCAGGAGGAGCTGCTGGGCCCTCCTGTAACAGACAGGCTCAGGGAGGCTCCCAGGGGGCTGGGTCTTGCTGTGAGCAGAGCCTGCAGGCAGTCCTGCCAGCATCTCTGGGCCCAGGAGTTCAAGACTCCAGGTCAGTGGCACCTGGGCAGGGGACCCCACAGCCACCTCAATGCCTTTCCTCACCAGCCCTGCCTTTTCCTGACAAGAGCTGCAGTGACACGTTGGGGAGGGGAGTTGGGGGCCCCGGACAGCCTTCTGTGCCACATGAGACAGGTCAGGGAATGCAAGTCACTCGGAGGGGAGACGTAGAAGGGAGCAGGAAGACTAAGGTGCATGCAAGGGGGCAAACCCCTTGGCTCTTCTCTTTTCCTTTTCACACAGCCCAGCTGGAGGGCAAGCACCTCAGGGTTATGAGCACCAGGGGTGCACACGCAGGATCCCACACAGTTCTCAGAACTCCATGGGGCGGGGGCTTACTATGCTCACTGCACCAGGGAGGGACCTGGAGCTCAGAGAGGGTGAGCAACTTGCTCCAAGATGCAGGGCAGGGGTGGCCTTGCAGAATCTGCACACAGAGCTCTCTGAGGCTCTCGCCCAGCTCTGTTCCCCCTATGGGACCACCATGGGGACGGCAGGTGCTTACTTCCGGAGTTGAACGTTTCAATGTGTTGAATTGCCTGCAAGAAAATGAAGAAATATTGAGCCTGGACTGTGAGATGATCCCACTGATGCTCTAAGATTTTGTAGGTTAGGGTTAGGGTTAGAGTTAGGGTTAGAGTTAGAGTTAGGAGATCAAGGGGTCTATACCTTTCTAAATCCTGCCTGCATGAATGTGTGTCCTTCAGGTACAATTTTCCGAAGCTGGTCAAGACCATTTTTTATTCTATTCCTGAAAAAAATTTAAAAAGGTGGTTGACCTGGAAAGACATTGACTGTTAAAAATCAGCTCCCAAGCTCTCCGGGAGCCACTGTTCTTTGTGCAAGGCCTCCCGGATGAAGGAGGGGGCCAGGCAAGGGCTTTGTCCTGCTCATTCCTCATCGTGATTTTGACCAGAGATTTCAAGCCCTTCTGAGCTCATCGCAGTTACAGAAAATGCAGGCCTGGGGAACTTCACCAGGGCCCTGCTTGGACCATCTCTGGTGACAGTGGGAACTTCCCATGGATGAGCAACTGTGAGTCAGGAACTGCACTGAGGCCGACATTCCTAACCCTAACCCTATGGATGGGCAACTGAGAGTCAGCCACTGAAAATGGGGCTGACATTCCTAACTCCTCTAACTCTAACTCTAACTCTAACTCTAACTCTAACTCTAACTCTAACTCTAACTCTAACTCTAACTCTGACCCTAACCCTAGCCCTAGCCCTAGTCCTGAACCAGGGATGGGCAACTGAGAGTCAGTCACTGACAATGGGGTTGACATTCCTAACTCTAACTCTAATCCAAACCCTAACCCTAACAAGGACTCTCTTGTGTTGAGAACTCCATCCTTTGACAGGTAGGGCTACATTTGGGAAAAGTCATCCTGCTAAGCCCCCAGCCCTACACCCAGCCCCAACGGCCCCAGACCCCTGACCCTGACTCAGTTTCCTGCTCTATCTTTACCCTGACACAGGAAGTACCAAATCTGCTTAGTTAGACTGCCTGGCCTCCTTGACTTTCTGTGCCCCTGAAATAAAAAGACCAAAGGCTGGAGAGGCAGCCCCGACGGCTGTGCATGCAGGGACTGAACACTATCTGCAGGCTGGCTGGGGGATGTGGCCTGTCAGCTGCTGTTAAAACAGACAGAATGGGCTGGGGCAGCCAGGACTGGCTCTGGTGGCAGGACTGGGACGGGCCAGGGACTTAGGGTCAGGCTAATCCAATGTGACAGGCTGAGCCTGCACAGCAAGGCTGGGCAGAGCATGGACCCCGAAGGATGGCTTCCCATTGTGGGCAGAGCATCCCTGCCATGGCCGGAGCTCTAAGAGCCCTGCCCTGCCCAGCCCAGGAGGGGAGGAGGCCAGGCCCATCCATATCCAGAAGAGGCCACGGCCTGGCCTTTCTCTGGCCATGCCCAAACCCCGCTCCCTGTCTGGGTCACCCACCACAGTCCTCCCCCATAGACTTGCTTTTTACCACCTCACACCCACTCCAGTCTCTGACAAACCCACAGTGCAGGACACACAAACTCAAGCTCCCCTACCCTGTATTCCCTCGAAGCTGCAAGTGGGGCCCAGTCCCCCATCCAGTCCTCAGTGTCCTCACCTCACTCCGTGCTTCACCTCCTCTGGGCCCAGTTCCGGGCATGTGCATTGGAAGGGCCCTCACCTCCCACCAAACAGGAACTCTGTAGTGCCCCCTGCTGGGCCTGGGCTCCAGCCGTCTGAGCTTGTTCCTTCTGCCTCCCTCCATTTTCCCAGCCTGCCCTGGATCTCAGAACCGCACCCAGGGACTCCCCTGTCTGGTCGTGCCAGCATCCCTGCACTAAAGCCCCACGACTCCCACCACCAGCTCTGACCCTGTCTCCCTCCCGCACTGGCCAGGGCAGGGGGAACAGGCACAGAGCAGCCGCCTGCACAGGTGTGTGTTCACAGGACACCCCCACCCCTCCGCCAGCCCCTGCACCCCGGGAATCCTCACAGCCACCTTTCAGGGAAGGAGGCAGGGCAGAGAGAGGGCAGGGGAGCGTGAAGTGGGGGAGGCTGAGAACTGGAGCACAGGGGCCTGCAGGTAACCTTGCAGCCATGGGTAGGAGGGTGCAGGGGAGCGGGGCTAAGGTCAGGTGGGTACTGTGAGTTGCCCTGACCGGCCTGCCCTGGGTGCTGTCATGCTCCCAACCAAGGTCTCCGGGAGCCCCTCAGCTCCCTGGAGCTCCCTCTGGCCAAGCTCACCAGACCCCTTGGGGGATCCAAGTAGCACTCACTTGTCTGAGGTGAGTGGCAAGACAGTCTGGCCGTCTGTGGAGTAGGTGATGAAGCACATCCGAATATCTGAGCTGTGAAGGAATCTTGTGCTGGTGAGAAGCCAGAGGCACCGGCTCAGAAGCCAGGGTGGTGAGGCCAATTCCGCACCTCCCGCCCCCACCCTTCCGCTTTGGAGTCCCTTGCTGGACACAAGGAGGTGAGATAAATGTAGTGAAGGACTCTGAGGCCTGTGGAGACAAGGGCTCCATAGAAGAGAGAGTCAGGATGGCAACTCACTGCATCCCCACACTCCCAACACCCCAAAGACACTTGCACACACACATGCACACACAGGCGTGCACACACAGGCGTACACACCACACACACACCCACACACACACCCACACACACGTATACACACACACGCACACACTTACATACACATGCACCCACACATGGACACACTCACATGAACACACACACACACAAGGCACCCACACACAGGCACATGCACACACACACAGACACACGCACACACACACAGACACATATACCTTATAATGAACAGGCAGGGAGATGCACACACAGCCCTCCCAGCTGGCCTCCCTTCTACTGGAAAATTCTTTGCCTCTTCACCCCATTCCCTCCTCCCCCTCCTCTCCCTCATTTCTCCTTCACCTCAGAGGAGCGACTCCCTATTGGCAGCCATGCACACGGCCTCCCTTTCCTCTCCCTGACCCTCCTTCCTGCCGGCTGACCCTCAGTAGCCCTCAGTGACAGTGCTGTCATATGTCCCCAGCGGAGCTCCTAATGGCTCCTGCCCTATTGCCCATTCATTTTTTACCCACAGTCATCAGACTTTTCTTCCTTAAGTGCCATCTCGATCACGCCACTCCTCTGCTCAAGAGCCTTCTCTGGCTCTCCATGGCTCACAGCAGGAAATCTCAGCTCCTTGGCCTGGCACAATGAGCCCCTGTGCCTTTGGCCTCAAGCTGACCTGCCCAGTCCTCTCCCAGCCCTCCGTGAGCTAACCTCATTCCCAGCCAAGCAAGACCACTCACTCCACCACAGGTCCCTGTCTTTTCCATCCTACAAGACCCAGTTCAAAGACTCACATCCTTGGAAGCCACTGTTGACTTTGTCCTTAGGAGTTCCTGCTTTTTCCTTCAACCTTCCAGGTGAGTTCTTTGTCCCCTACTTGAGCCCTCAGCACTGTGTAAACCGGGGTTCCAGGACTGAGTCACTGGTTTCCCTGTCTATTGTCCCTTCCCAGCGTGTGATGTCCCCAAGGGCAAACTGCCTCTCCTGCAATATGCCCGGGCTCACAGGCAGGAGCCAGCCAAGTCTGCTGAGACCCGATGGAACCAGTGAGCGCTGGCCTCATTCCTGCTTCAGAATGCCACCTTGTGCTCTGTGTCCCCCACTGAGGGACTCCCACGCCCACCCCATCTGATGGGATGTGCCCTCTTCCTGCCTTCCAGAGGAAAAGCTCTCTGCAGCTCAGGGGAGGCTGCCATGTGGGAGATCTGTACTTTTGGAACCTCGCCACTGTTTCCTCCACCCACATATAAAGGTCAATCCAGTTGTTGTTCACGCTGCCAGACCTAAAACAAAAGGAGACAGGAGACGTGGGTCAGGGAGATGAGTGCATCTGTCAGGTGGGCAAGTGTCTGCCCCACCCCCAGCCTCCCAGAAGGCTCTTAACAAGCTCGCCTGACCTCAGCACAGCTGAGGCTGGGGTACACCCCTCAGTGGCCACTGGATCATCTGAGGTCATGAGTTTCACCAGTTGAGTGGTCAGCATAAGGTGACCACCCAGCCCCATCTGCCTGGGACTGAAAATCTTCCTGGGATGTGGGGCTTTTGCTGGCCATCCAGGTGGCTGATCAGGTTAGGTGGGGCACTGTGTAGAGTGGAAATGGGAGAGAATGTATTGGTTGGAAAAGCCCCCAATGAACAATCCAAATATGGAAAATCAACCAAAAAAGTTTCATGTACGAGAGCATCAAACAGAACAGAATACTTAAGAATAAATTTAAACAAGGAAGCAAAAGAAATGTATACTGAAAACTGTAAAACATTGCTGAAAGAATTTAAAGACACAATAAATGGATAGATATTGCATGCTTATGAATCAGAAGGTAATCTGTATCAAAATCTCTACAGCATTTTTTTGCAGAAATAAAAAATTTGCACTAAATTACATATGGAATTTCAAGGGACATTAGTCATATAACAAAAGAAATCTGAAAAAGAAGAACAAAATTGAGGATACACATTTCCTGATTTCAGAATTTATTACAAAGCTACAGTAATCAAACTGTTATGGTACTGACATAAGGACTGACATGTAGAGCAATGAACAGAATAGAGAGCTCAGAAATAACCTGTCATGTCTGTGGTCAAATGATTTCCAACCAGTGTGCTAAGAACACTCAATGTGGGAAAGAACAGTAGTTTCAAAAAATGGTGCAGGGAAAATTGGATGTCTACATGCAAAAGAATGAAGTTGGACCCTTCTATAAACCATTACAGAAATTAATTCAAAATGGGTCAAAGACCTAAATGTAAAGGCTAAAACTTTTAAACTCTTAGTAGAAAACATAACTTTTATGACATTAGATTTGGGGATTTTTTTGGATATGGCACCAAAAACACAGGCAACTAAATTAAAAATAGAAAAGTCGAGAGTGTATCCAGATTAAAAATTTCGTGCATCAAAGACGCTACCAAGGGAGTGAAAAGATAACCTGCAGAATGGAAGGAAATATTTGCAACTCATATACCTGATAAGGGATTAATATCCAGAATATACAAAGAACTCCTACAACAACAACGAAAAAGAAACAACAAAAAAATGCAACAACAAAAAAATGGGCAAAGAATTTGAATAGACATTTCCTCAAAGAAGATATGCAGATGGCCAATAAGCACATGAAAAGATGCTCCACACCACTAGTCACTAGGGAAATGCCAATGAAAGCGGCGAGGAGATACAACTTCACACCCATTGGGTGGCTATTATCAAAAACTAAAAAATAACAAACGTTAGACTTTTGTTGGTGGGAAAGAAAAATGGTACAATCCCTGTGGGAAATAGCTTGGCATTTCCTCAGAAAGCTAAACATAGAATTACCATAGGATCCATCAATTCCATGCCCAGGTATATACCAAAAAGAAGTGAGAGCGGGGACTCAAAGAGATACGGGTACACCGGTGTTCATAGCAGCATTATTCACAATAGCCAAATGGCAGAAGCAACCCAAGTGTCCATCAACAGATGAAAAGATAAACAGGCCGGGTGCGGTGGCTCACGCTTGTAATCCCAGTGCTTTGGAAGGCCGAGGCGGGGGGATCACGAGGTCAGGAGTTCAAGACCAGCCTGTCCAATATGGTGAAATCCTGTCTCTACTAAAAACTACAAAAATTAGCCTGGCCTGGTGGCACGCCTCTGTAGTCCCAGCTACTCAGGAGGCTGAGGCAGGGAGAATCGCTTGAAACCGGGAGGCAGAGGTCGCAGTGAGACAAGATCGCGCCACTGAACTCCAGTCTGGCGGCAGAATGAGACTACAACTCAAAAAAAAAAAAAAAAAAAAGATAAACAAAATGTGGTACATATACATACAGAGAAATATTATTCAGCCATAAAAGGGATGAAATTCTGATGGATGCTACAACATGGAATAACTTTGAAAACATTATGTTAAGTGAAAAAGGTCAGACAGAAAAGGCCAAATATTATATGTTTGTATAATTATATTGTGTGACTCCACTTACATGAGGTACCTACAATAGGCAAACTCATAGATAGAGAAAATACACTAAAGGTCACTAGGGCTTGGGGAAAGGGAGGAATGGGGAGTTATTGTTCAATGGGAATAGAGGTGTTTTGGGTTTTGGTGTGGATGGGGTTTGAGACAGGGTCTCACTCTGTCACCCAGGCTGGAATGCAGTGGTGTGATCTTGACACACTGCAGTCTTGACCTCCCAGGCTCAAGCAATCCTCCTGCCTCAGCTCAGCCTGAGTAGCTGGGAGTAGAGGCACACATCACCATGCCTGGCTAATTTTTATATGTTTTTTGTATAGACAGGATTTTGCATGTTTCCCAGGCTGATCTTGAACTCCTAGACTCAAGCAATCCTCTCACCTTGACTCCCAAATTGCTGGGATTACAGGAGTGAGCTACTGCTCCCGGCTGAGAATAGGGTTTCAATAAGCAATGATGAAACATTTCTGGAGATGGATGGTGGTGGCTGCACAACGCTGTGAATGTACTTAATGCCGCTGAATTGCACACTTAAAAATGGTAAATTTTTGTTATGTATGTTTTCCCACAATTAAAAAATTACTCAAAAAAATACAATGGGTCACTTCCACTTAGAGGCCTAAAAGGTCACCTGGCCAAGAATAGAAGCACATGGGAGGCTGATTCATTTTCTTCCAGCTCAATCCAATGAATGAACCAATGAATAAGGAGTCTCATGAATAAGCTGGACATGAATGACCAAAGAGCCTCCCTGCAGGCAGTAGATGTTGTTCTGCCAGGAGGACTACTGCAAGACTCTCAGGGTCCCGCCCAGCTGCATGGTCTTTGGATGGGCTTTGGAGTCACACAATCCAGAGTTTCAATTCAGCGCCGTGGATGTCTATCTGGAGGCTGTGGTGGGCCATTTCCTGGCCATGGCCTGCCTCATTGCCTCCTCCTTACAATGGGGCAATACCCTTTACCCCTAGCCTTGTTAGGAAGAATCATTAAGGTTGCTTTTGTCTGCTCCCTTTGCATCCATTCTAGGCACTCCCTCTGCATTCCCCCTCATCCAGTCTGTCTGGGATTGCATCAGGGCCTCTGCATTTCCTATGAGCTTCCAGCCTGTGACTCTGCCTTTCCTGGCAGGTCCCTTCATCCCCATCCTCTGTCATTGCCTCTGACCTGCAAATTCTCCCTTCATCCTCATCACACTTGGCAAGGTGAAAATGAAGATACCCTTTTTACAGATGGGAGACACAAAGGCACAGAATGACGAAGCAACTCGCCCAAGACTATGGGCTAGTGAGTGGAGTCTGCCTGTCTCCAGAACGGAGTTGCTCCTTCCCCAAGAGTAGCAGAGCAGTTACGAACCATAGGAATTGGTGGGCTGGGGTGCGCATCCCCTAAGCATCAGTATCTGGGGGAATGAGAAAATTCAGAGGAACTTCAACCTGCGATGCTGGAAAGAGTGCGGCACAGGAAGCCGGAGTCTTGTCACACCAGCTGTCTCTGGATGCTTCCCCAACCTCCAAGAGCCGCCCTTGTCCAGGAACCAGATAGAAAAATACCTGCACTACTCACAGCCCAGGATTGTGGTGAGGTGCCAGGAGTGCAGGGAAAGGGCTTTGGAGACCAGAAAGCGCTTGCTCTCCTGAAGACTGCACCACTGCTGCTACTGAATAAGCACAGAGAGTATTCCCACCTAGCAGGAGGAGTGGGAAAGGGAACCAAGGCAATCTCTCCAAAGCTGAACATTGCCTCTTTCCTTCCTGGTGAGCCAGAAGGTGCCTAATACACAGCCCAGTTTCCCCAGGGCCACCCTGAAACAGACCCAACTGTTCCTGAAAGTGCAGGAACTATCACGTGGCTCTCCAAGTTGTAGAAGCAGCACTTAGAAGCAGCCAACCAAAGGCCTTCTCTAAGCAGTGACATTAGAATGACCAACACAGGCAACAAAGCAATCTCTCTGGGGCCCAGTAAAATAGAAGTTATTTGCATGAAAAACAAACAAGCAAAACAACACAAAACCCCCAAACATCCACAGTGCGCTTCTGAGAACTGCTGAGAAGCAGGTCCGAGCAATCAGCTGTTGCAGCAGCCTGAGGATGAGGATGCTGACCCAGCTGATGGGGGGACAGGGGATCATCCAGAACCCCTTTGGTGACTTATTTCCTCATCCAGGAGATGAAGCATCAGGGAAAAGACAGCCATGGCATTCTTTGTGCCTCAGAAAATCAGGAGGCCTAGGTCTGGTCTGACCAAAGGGCTGGCCCTGCTTCTGTGATGGAAGCTTGCATCTCTTTGAGTGGCGTCCTGTCCCTAGTGAAAAAGAGGTGGTGGCTCCTGAGGGTGACCCAGAGCCAGAGCTGGAAGGGACACTCACTTGTCCAAGATGAAGTAGAGGTCAAATGAGCCCTGGCATCTGTGACCTGCTTGCCCCTGGCGCAAGTGCTGCCTCCATCCTGGGCCATGGCGGTGGTGGGCCCTCCTGGAGCCCAGGGCCAGGCGTTGAAACATTCTCCAGCCAGGTCCATGGTACCGAAGGCTTCCTGCTCTAAAAAGCGGTGGAGGAAGCAGCAGCAGGAAGAGCAGGAAGCAGGGCCCCCAGCGGCCATGGCTCCTCATTATCTGGCTGTCCCTGTGACCCCACCTCACTCTTGGGTGCCTGTGCCAGGGCCCAGATAGGCTGAGCACAGGCCACCTCTGGCCACCTTCTCTGGCGCCTCCCCTTATGCCCAAGGGCCACATCCTTCCTCCTGCCCTTTCACCAGTGCACACTGCGGCCCTTCACCAGGTACCTCCCCAGATCGCAGGAACTAGGGTCAGCAGCTGGCTCTGGGAGACTTGCCTCCAGCTACCTGCCTGGCCCTTCCCCTACCCTGGGGACAGAATTCCTTTATGGTTGACAGGAAGGTTGACATGGTGACTTTGTGACCTGCAGCTCTTCCCAATATCCTGCATATTGACACCACCAGAGGGGAGGCACAGGACCTTTGGAGGGGCTACAAGAGGAAGCCTCCATTTCCCTTATAACAGCCCTCACAGTGTCCCTTAAAACCACTAGACCCTGCCATTTGTTCACTGGAAGAGTTAGCCCAGGTGACAGGTGAGGACATTGCTGTGGGTGAGGAGGTCAAGGACTGGGAGGCCAGAGTGTTGGCAATGGGAGGTTATTTGTATGACACTTAAGTCCCCCAGGAGATGGCAGATCTGGAAGAAGATGGAAACTGTGGTGTTGCCAGAGTCCTTGTGAGTGAGGGACATTCCAGTTCTCTACTGCTGTGTACCAGACCACCTACATTTAGAGACACACAACAGGCGCATTTTATTACGCTCACAGGTTCTGAGGATCAGGCACTCAGGGCAGAGTAGGGAGGGCTTCCTCATGTCTGGGGCCCCAGATGGGAAGGCTTGAGCAGCCCGCATGACTTGAAGGATTGGGCACTGGAATTATCTGGAGGCTGCTCCACTCACAAGTGTGGCTCCTGGGCAGGAGGGCTCAAAAGCTGGGCTCAGCTGGAACTGTGAATGGAGACCCTGCATGTAACCTCCCCGTGTGAGCTGGGCTTCTTCCCAGCATGGCAGCTTCAGGATGCTTGGCTTTTACAGGTGGCCCAGAGTTCCAAGAGTGTTTTCAGTGAGCACGGCAGAAATTGTAGAACTTGTTATAACCTCACTTTGGAAGTCACACAGTGTCACTTCCACTGTACTCTATTGGTCCAAGCAGTCACAGCTGCCAAGAGTCAATGGGAGGAACACAGGCCCCCTCTCTAGGGCAGGAGTGTGGATGAGTTCACATCCCAGTGTCAAAACTGCAGTAGGGGCTAGGCGTGGTGGCTCACGCCTATAATCCCAGCACTTTGGGAGGCCAAGGCAGGCGGATCACCTGAGGTTGGGCGTTCGAGACCAGCCTGGCCAACATGGGGAAATCCTGTCTCTACTAAAAATCCAAAAATTAGCCAGGCATGGTGGTGCGTGCCTGTAATCCCAGCTACTAGGGAGGCTGAGGCAGGAGAATCGCTTGAACCTGGGAGGCGGAGGTTGCGGTGAGCCAAGATCACGCCATTGCACTCCAGCCTGGGCAACAAGAGCAAAACTCTGTCTCAAAAAACAAAAAACAAACCAACAAAAAAACAAAAAACTGTACGACCAATGCTTTGAGTGTGTGGAAAAACGTGGGCACTGATGAATGAGATTCAAACAGACTCAGAAAAGTTAGACTGTGACTGTTAGAAACACCTTAATTGGCTGGGCGCGGTGGCCCAAGCCTGTAATCCCAGCACTTTGGGAGGCCGAGGCGGGCAGATCATGAGGTTAGGAGATCTAGACCATACTGGCTAACACGGTGAAACCCTGTCTCTACTAAAAATACAAAAAAATTAGCAAGCATGGTGGCGGGCGCCTGTAGTCCCAGCTACTCAGGAGGCTGCGGCAGGAGAATGGCCCCCGGGGAGGCGGTGCTTGCAGTGAGCCAAGATTGCGCTGCTGCACTCCAGCCTGGGCGACAGAGCGAAACTCCGTCTGAAAAAATAAATGAATAAATAAAATAAAATAAGAAACATCTTAATTTTATTTTGTATGCACAAGAGTGATATACGATTAAAAATCCTTCTCTAATGAATCTAAAACATATCCTTCAATATGTGTAACATACAAATTACCAGTGATAAAAAGTATTGGGTTAGTTTGGTTTTTTGTTATTTGATTTTTTTGTTTTGGAATTGTATTTAATATAACGGAGTATCTTAAATAAGGGGCATTTCGGAATGAATGAAGCCTGGTATGTTTCCTTCAAAAGCGTATTTGAGCTATCTTGCTTCATATTCCTCTTGACAGTTGATATTAGCATATTTTAACATTTTTGCCTGGTGGTTAGTCATCTCCTTGTGATTTACTTTTTTATTTATTTTTATTTTTTGTAGAGACAGGGTCTTGCTATGTTTCCCAGACTAGTCTCCAACTCCTGGCCTCAAGGGATCCTCTGGCCTTGGACTCCCAAACGCTGAGATGAGAGGTGTGAGCCACCCTCACTACCCTCTTTGTGGTCTTAATTTGCGATTTCCTAATTACTAATGGGAACTGGTCACCTACTCACTTGATTTTGGTCGTTCATGGTTCCTCTTTGAAGTGCCTAATGACGGCTTTAGATGTCTTGGCTTTAGATGTCTTGGCTTTAGGTGTTTTTCTCTTTCACATTGATTCAGTAACAGTCTTTATATATTCTGGATATTAATCCTTTATCACTTGCTGCAAATATCTTCTTTTACGGTGTGGCTTGATTTTTTCACTCCATTTATTGTTTTTTAAAACAACACCTAAATTCTTAATTTTAAGGCACTTGAACTGTCATTTTCTACCCTGGGCCCCTCCCACCGTACTCCGGGAACAGCTAACTTCCCAGACACCTCTACGTTTCTGGGGTCGCCGAGCCCGCCTTCCTGCAGGTCACAGGCTGGGGCCTGGGAAGCGAAGGCCGCGGGTGCTCCTGGGAGGAGCTGAGCGTTTCGGATGCGGGGGAGGTGCCGCTAGCAGGGGGCCGCCAGGCCTCTCTTGTTGCCCAGGCTGGAGTGCAATGGCGCGTCTCGGCTCACCGCAACCTCTGCCTCCCGGGTTCAAGCGATTCTCCCGCCTCAGTGAGGTAAGGAGGGCCGGGGGGTCCACGGCGCTGAGGGAGCCGCAGGCACCGGGCGCAGCCCTCGCCTATCGCTGAGGTCCGGCAGGCCCAGGAGCCAGAGGTCCGGGCGCCCAGGGTCAGAGGGCGGCAGCGAGAGCGGGCACCGCTTCCAAAGGACGCCCCTTCGCCCTCCCTGCAGGGCCGGTCCTGGTCCGAGCCAGCTGGGGGCGGCTCCAGGGAGCTGAGCCGGGGTAGGGCCGGGCCGCCCGGCAGATCAGCAGGGAGCTTGCTCCTGGGTTGCGGTTACTCTGGCCCGCGGCGCCCTACCCGCCGGGGGGGCCGCCCAACTGCAAGCCCCCCCCGAAGGCGGGTGCAGCCAGGAAGGCGGGACTTGGTGTCCTCAGGGCGCTGGCGCCAAGTTCAGAGCAGCGCGCTGGGCTGGGCGGTGGGGGCGGCGTCTGCACCTCCTCCCTGTGCGCCGCCTGAGAGCCCGGGAGAGACGCGCGCTCAGGTCGGCCAAGACTGAGAGCAAGCGGGCGCAGGCAGCGGGCCCCATCTCACTTCCACGAAGGGCAGCGTTCTTGAGTCCTGCCTTTGACGGCGGCGGGGCGTGTTCTTCCCTTCCCTCTGTCAGCTTCCTCCAGCTCTCTCCCATGTCCTCTCTGAATTCCATTGCTGCCCCTGTCCCTTGCCTCTCTGCTTCTTGTCTCCTTGTCCTCTCCTGTTTCTCTCTCATCTCTCCCTTTTTCTCGTGTCTGCTTTATTGGCTATTTCCCTGTCCTCCTTTGTCCTTTTTCCCTCTGTCTCTCTTTCAGTCTCTCCCCTCAACGCCCACTTCCACTCTCTCTATAGGCTTCCTTCTCTTTTGCAAGACAAAATTCTTCTTAGGTTTTTCCCCTAAGGTGACTTCTTGGCCATAATTGTTTGCATCCCTTCCCTCCCCCCACCGCCAATCCGTCTCTCTGTTCATCTTGTAGTGCCCCATTATTCTCATCCAGGGCTTGTGCTAGGTGCTGGCGTCGTCAGCCCAGATCCTTTCTCCAATAGATTATATCCAAAGATCTGCACATGTAACCCGTTCAGTGCCTTTCCTGGGAAAAAATACATAGATGATCAAATTATGAATCTCTGAATTTTCAGGGTCACCTGAAAAGAAAATACCTAGTTTTAGATACAAGACAATTGAATCCTTTTCTTGACATTTTGCCTTTACTCACAGAGGTACAGACGGCACAGCAGGAAGCTAAGCCTTGCAGAAGCTTTTAGGGGACATTGCCACCCACACCTTTCTGTGCAATGCCAGGTGCAGGGGAGGGAAGGGACAGGATACAGACCTGGGTTATGGGAAGACGGTGGAAGGCCAGGGCTTTGCACTTGAAACCTTTGGGTGAGACTGACTGGAAATGAGAAATAAACAGTAAATTTCTAAAATATGTAGTTACTTTTCCTCCTTAGAAAATAATGGAACCTGATGTGGTGGTATATTGTGATCTTTAATGATATTCCAGCTTTTTGACCAGCATTCTGTGGAACATCTCTACCCTGCCTGCAGACTACCCTGTGACTGCTGGAAGTCCAGGCCCTTTGTTGCATTGAGAGGATGCAAACCACATGCTGCAGCTCCCATGCCCTTTCTGCGCAGATTCCTCAGAGGGGGTGCCTCACATCAGAGATGAATTTCAGCCACTGTCTCCCAAAGAGGCAGATACAGAAACGTCACTCCCTCTCAATGACCCTGAGCAAAGCGCTCAACCTCTCTGAGCCTCTGCTTTCCATCTGTAAAATGGGCTCGGGCTAAGTTTGTCTCTCCAGTCCATCCCCAGACCTACACATGTACGACTAGTTGGATGAAGCCAGTTCTCCCCCTTTCTTCCAAGAAAAACTGGTCTGCTTGAAGCCCCATTGATGAGCTTCCATGAGCTCCCACAAGAGACATACACACTCACACAACACATACACTCACACATACCGTCACATATACAGACACACACACAGTGACACGCATGCACTCACACATACACACACGTATACATATACTCAGAGACACATAAACTCACACACAAATTTACACACATATGCATATATATTCACACACACGCAATCACACATACTCAAATACACACATGCACTCCTTACACGGGCTTGCAAACTCATGCTTACTCTTTTTCTCACACACACACCCAACACACACACACGCACACTCATCTCCCCAGTATAGCTAGTATTGTTCCATAGGTACAGCAGCCTGCCTGGTGTCATCCTGGGTTGCTGCTGCCACCCGGCACTCACCTCCGCAGGCGGCCCCTGCTGGGCTGTCTTCATGGGCCTGAGACAAAGTTTGCCAAACCACAATCCATGCCCGGCCCCGAACAGGAAGAACTGTCCTGAATGGCCCAGTCGTTAGGATGTGACAACCCTCTTCTCAGCACTAAAATTGGGGGACCAACAAGGTCGCACGAGCAGGACAGAACATTCTGCAGTCAGGAAGCTTTCACGGGTAATAAGATTATGACTTAACATTTTTTTGACTAACGTAGTGTCTACATGACAGATTGCTCCTACACCTTATTTTATTTATTTTTCCACAAACCACATGAGGTCTTGATCCAAGTGAAATTTAACTTCAACCTGCCAAATGTCATCCTGAAAAACTCAGGGCAGCCATCCCAGCTTTTTAGAGACGCATCGTGGATTTGGTCACTGCCAACTGCTGATTTTGATACCCACAACACCCAGCTTCACCACTCCAAATGCAAACATTCCAGATCAGAGGTAATGAAGATATGAGAGAGGAGGAGGGAGGGCAGCAAAGGAGGAAGACGAATACATAATGATTGAGAAAGCGAGGGAAGAATGAAAAAAGGAAGAGGGAGACATAATAATAGTAACAAGAAAGAAAAGGAGGAGAGAAAATGCGAGAACTATCTGGGCACCTTTCTCCCACCCAGACCCGCGAGGTCGCACTGCTTTCGCTGGATCAGCACCACATGACGTAAATGTCAGAGTAGGCCAGCGGCACAGGATGTCCTCCAGACCCCAACATGAACTAGGGCCAGATCGAAGTCGCTCAAGGTGGACAATGTGACATGAGTCTGGCTTCTCCCTCATTTCCTTCTCTCCCTTGCCTACAGGATCATTCCCAGGGTCAACATCAGATTTGAGTCTCACCCACCTCCAGGCTTCATCCCCAATGCCTCTCCCACAGCACCTCAGATGGGGGATCTCATTCCAGGTCACACCATGCCCTGGCCAGGGCGTTCTCTGGGTCAGGTCCCTGAGCACACACAGCAGCCCAGGGCTGCCAGGCTCCTGCTTTCCTCCGGGGAC
>NC_065586.1:46271102-46290335 GCF_024542745.1 Macaca thibetana thibetana
TTTTAGACTTCCTGGTGG
The DNA here is from genome assembly GCF_024542745.1 of Macaca thibetana thibetana. NCBI lineage: Eukaryota > Metazoa > Chordata > Mammalia > Primates > Cercopithecidae > Macaca > Macaca thibetana. The sequence goes on from NC_065586.1 coordinate 46,271,121, forward strand.
AAGGAAAAAATCAGTTAGCAGAGAAGCATCCCAGAAAACAGATGTATCTTTATTGAGGGTGCCTTGGTTTTTTTGTTTTGCATTGCCTTTAGACCTATGTTGAGCACGGAGTGAAGAAGGAATAGGTTCCCATTTATGAATGTTTTATATTTGTGAAAAACGTGTAGTTTTTCAGCATCCGCACTTATAGCCCTAAATACCAGGTGTGGCACTACCTTTGGACATTAGCCTGGGAAGAAAGGAACAGGCTATTTCCCCTCTTCTGGCACCACCGTGTCTTGAGTCTTCTGCATCTTGAATCCTATCTGCCCAATTGTGCATATGTGAGGCAGCCCGTGTGGCCACAAAGATTCTCTTTGAGGATCACCCGAGATGAAGCTTATGTTTAAAGGAACAATCCAGACACCACGACCACTACAGTAGGGGCTGTCCAGTGTACATTATTATCATCTCCTTGGGTCGATAGCCGAGTGTTGATTTCAGAACACAGTTTGGAAAGTGCTAATTTATTAGAACAGAGTTTGGAAAGTGCTGATTTAGATTATTAATGTCTTTAATTTTACTTTTCATTCTGTAAACATAACTAGCTTATAAACAATTTTGTTTCAAATGCACTAGCCTTTTTAGCGAATTCAATTATCAGTAACTTTTACTGCAATTAAAAATGGCAAGTTTACACTCATAATAATGTCACTTTTCTCTCTCCATTTCAACAATAGTTGTGATGAAATTGTGTTTCCGCAAAAACTGGACTCAAACTCTGTCTCAAGTCCTGAGCTTTGGGACCTATTGAGTAATCACTAAATGTCTGTAGTCAGCCGAGTCTCTTAAATCTTCGAGCACACATACACAAAAACTGCTTTACCTAGAGTCCCTGGCTTCTTTTGAGTTCAAAAGATTTTGATGTGTTAGCATACAATTCAAAAGTAGCTTTGAAGATTAATCTTGCTCAAATTTCATGCTTTTTTTCTCATTATTCTACTTTGTAGAAGTCTACTTTTGAAATTAAGTAACTTTTAATTTGCCATCAGCAAGTCTGAGAAATAATCATTTGGTATATTCACTATTGGTGAAATAAAGGTTTATTGAGCAAATTAATAGGGCAAATTGGCTTCAAGAAAAGATTTTGAAAAATGTTTATCACAAGTCAGTAGTGCAGTGTTGTCAGTGGGATAGGTGGAACTCACTGAGATCACTTATGCAAGGTTTTTTTTTTTTTTTTTTCCAAAATACAGGTCTGCAAACACACGTATCTTCCCATCTTCACTTTCCCTCTATCTCTAGGACTGAGAAGGCTTTTAGGAAAATAGGGATGGATGTGAGGCATCTCTATGTGAAGAAAGGCATCCCAGAAGATTCTGATTTTCACCCCAGCTCTATCATTCCAAACTTTGCTGCACGTTGAAATCACCTGGGAAACTTTTACCAACGACCTTGATGCCCAAACTCATACCCAACACTAATTAAATTAAAATGTCTCATGTTGAAGATGAAGCCGTTATTAGAGCTTCTCAGGTGATTTCAATGTGCAGCAAAGTTTGAGAGCCACGGCTTCATTTGAGTTTAGGACGAGAAACTGCTCCTATTTGGTGGGATTTTGGGCAAGTCAGTTTTAAGGTTTGTTTCCCTGATTTGTGAAATGAGTGTTGAATTAAAGGTCATGTAAGGTCATTGGTCCTTTCCAGCATGTAACTTTAAATTCCATGATTGTGAAATTATTTCAGGGATAAAAACTACTTGAAGCACTGTAGACATATCCATCTTACATGCTAATGTTTCAGGCGTTTTAACAAGTGCTAATATTGTGTAGACCTATTAACTAAAATTGAGATTTTCCTTCCCTCAGTTGTTTTGAGCCTCATTCTACAAAATTAGCTGGGTGCGGTTGCACATTGCTGTAATCCCAAATACTCGGGAGGCTGAGGCAGGAGAATTGCTTGAACCCGGGAGGAAGAGGTTGTGGTGAGCCGAGATCATCACCATTGCACTCCAGCCTGGGCAACAAGAGCAAGACTCTATCTCAAAAAAAAAAAAATTACCTAGGCATAGTGGTACAAACCTGTAATCCCAGCTACTTGGGAGGCTGAGGCATGAGAATCACTTGAACCTGGGAGGTGGAGGTTGTGGTGAGCCAAGATCGCACCACTGCACTCGAGTCTGAGCAACAGAGCGAGACTCTAAGTCAAAAAATAAATAACTACATAAAATAAATCGCATGGGACGACAGGCTTTGCAGGTAGAAGAGCATATAACAGGGAAATCTGTTATTATTTATATATTATAATCGTCAACAGAAACGTGTCTTCTAACAGCATATTGCCTCACATTTTTGTTCTCATATTTTTGCAAAAAACCAAGAAATGAAACAAAGTGCCCTTATGGTGCTGTTCTGAACTAGAAAATTTGAATTTCAGGGCCGCTAGGAGAGTTTCCTCTGCCCCCGTTTTAAAAAGTGTCTTCAGGCCTAACAAATGATAACATCTATTGTTATGAATTGTTTTTCCTTCCACAGAGTGACCTTGGAGATACATCATGATATCACGCAAAGGTGAGCCTTTTCGAAACCTGTCTTGTTATTCCAGCTAATTACTTTGCAAGATACCAAGCTCAGTGTTAGGTCACAGCTCTAGACATCATAAGCTGTATTGTGCCTGCTAAAATATTGAAGCAAATTATTTGTGTTTTCTTTGTTCCTTAAGACTCTCTTAATTTTTAAATGATTGAGAATCTCAAAGAGTGTTTATATTGATTATATTGATATTTATCGTGGTAGAAATATAACATGAGTTTTTTTTTTCAAAATCTATTTTTAGTTTAGATTTCACAGTCTTACCACTGTTGATATTATGAGCTAGATAACGCTTTGTTGTGAGGACTGTCCTGTGCATTGCAGAGAGTTTGGCAGCATTCATGGCCACTACCAACTAGATGTCAGTAGTAACCCATGGCCCAGGTTGTGACAACAGAAAATATTCCTAGAGAAAATATTGCTTTTATCAGAAGATTATTTCATCGAAAAAGTAATTTTCGTACAACAAAAAGTGGAGTCTAAAAAGTAGGTCGTAGATGATTTATATTAGTTTAAAGTCTCATGTGTGACCTTCCTAGGAGACAACTGGATTCTCTAGATCTTTCTTTGCTATTTGCCTCTTATAGTAAGCTATAAGGAGAGCAGGGCTGTGGGTTGGCTACTTCAGGCCGTGTAATCCCTGCACTGTTGGGTGGTTTTCTTAGGAGGCCCAACGGGGGGGGGGGGTCGCCCCCCCCCCCCCCCAGGGGGGGGAATCCCCCCCCCCCCCCCACCCCCCCCCCCCCCCCGGAGGCCCCGGGGAGGGTGGATCGCGAGTAAATGGTTCAGGAAATCCGAGACCATAGTCGCGGCATTACATATGCTGGGCAAACCCTGTCCTCTACTAATAAATACCAATAACTCTAGCTGCGCATGAGTAGGCTCGTGACCGGTCAGATCCTAGACACTACTCTGGGCAGGGCCTGAGGAGAGGAGGGGAAAAAAAAAAGACACTTTGAAACAGGGAGACGTGGAGGGGTGATCAGTGAGTCCGAGATCACGCACACGTGCCTTTCCAGCTTTGGGTGACAGGAGCAAGACTCCATCTCTCAATAAAAAAAATTAATAAATTAAATAAATATGAATAAATAAATACATTATTATATAAATAAAAAGTAATAAGACTGCTGGGCGCTGTGCTGGTGGTTAACACCTGTATTACCCAGCACTGTTGGGAGGCTTGAGGTGGGCCCAGTATCACTTGATGTGATCAGGAGTTTCGTGAACAGTAGTTGGCCGATATCTAATGGTTGAAACCCGACTCTCCACTGAAAGTACAACAATAGTGATAATAATCGCTGGGCCCCGCAGTGGTGCATGCTCTGCTGGAGAAATCCAGACCTTCCTTGGGTGGTGGTCCCGTTGAGGTAGGAGAAGACCATGAACCGCAGGACGTGGCCGGAGTATGGAGAGGTTGCGATGAGCATGAGATCTCACCATATGCAGCCCAAGCCAGCCGGTGACAGAAGGAGAGGATGGTGAAGAAGGAGACTCCTAGTCTCAAATAAAGAAAATTCTAGAAGCAATTTAAAGTGAACTTAACCTCCATGCCAAATATGTAGTTTGGTTAAAAGGGGGCGCGAGCATATTTTTCTTAAAGTTTTCAGACAGTTGTGTCTGGTTATTTCTTTAATACTAAATCAAAACTTCACAAGTGACTTTAGTTTTCTCTAAATTAGTTCATGGGTGGACGATTTTCCATATTAATAAGATTTATTCCATCAGTACTTCATTGATCTTTCTTGCCACAGTAAATGGTATCTTTTTTGCCCCCATACTTGCATTTATAATATTTATGCCTATTAATTACTTGGGCAATATATTGGTTTTTGTTTTTTGAGTGATGTCATAAAAAATCCACTTTTTAATTTAACCACCATTCTTTAAAACACTTTTAAGGAACTTGAAAAGCTGTCAAGACCTACCAGTAGAAGCCGCAACAAGTTTTTCTTTCCTTTTTCTTTTTTTTTTGTTTTATAATTATACTTTAAGAGTTCTAGGGGTTCATGTGCACAGTGTGCGGTGTTTCTTTGTTACATTAATGTTTTAATGTGCCATGAGTTAGTGATTGCTGCAACCCATTAACTCGATCATTTACATTAGGTTTATTTATCTTCCTTATGATATCCCCTCCCTACCCTCCCCCCAACCTGGTTATACAATAGGCTCCTCATTTGTTGTGATGTTCCACTTTCCGTGGTCTCCAAGTGATTCCATTGTTAAATTGCCCACCTATTGGATGAGTGAGAAACATGTCACGTGTTTGGGTTTGCGTGTTTGATCTTGCACATAGTTTGCTGCAGAATGTTTGGTTTCCAGCTGTTTTTCCATGTACTCTCTTACAAAGGACACAAACTCATTGTTTTTTCTGGTCTGCATAGTGATTTCCATGGTGTATTGTGTTGTGGTGCCACATTTTCTGAGTGGGGTCCAGTTCAGTCACTGCATGGAAATTTGGGTTGATTTCAATTGTCTTGTGCTTAGGGTTTGAATAGTGCCCGGCCAATTAAGACATATGTGGTGCCTGTGTCTTTTATAGCTGACATGATGTTTATAATCCCTTTGGGTATATAGGGGGATGTTGTGAATGGGCACATTGGTGCTGGGTCATACTGAGTATTTGTAGTTCTAGATCCTTGAGGAGGATAGCCCCATACTGTTTGTCTCACAATGGTTGAACCTAGATTTTACCAATCCCCACACCAACAGTGTTTCCTGACTTTTTAATGGATCACCATTTCATTTTTTTTTTTTTATTTTGTGTTTTTTTTTTTTTTGATGAGACGGATTGGTCTTCCGCTCTGTCGCCCAGGCTGGAGTGCCCCAGTGGCGCGATCTCGGCTCACTGCAAGCTCCGCCTGATTCCCTTTTTTTTTTTTTTTTTTTTTTTTTTTCACGCCATTCTCCTTCACTCAGCGATCCCCAATTAGAGTAGCTGGGACTACAGGCGCCCACAACAAAATACGCCCGGCTTATTTTTTTGTATTTTTTAGTAGATTGTTGAGTTTGGGGGGGTTTCACCGTAGGGTCTCGATCTCCTGAACCTTGTGTATCCGGCGCCGCCTCGGCCTCTCCCAAAGTTGCTGGGTAATTACAGGCCCCTGCGTGAGCCACCGCGCCCGGTTTTGGGTTAGATGATCACCATTTCTAACTGGTATGAGATGGTATCTCATTGTGGTTTTGATTTGACAATTCCTCTGATGGCCCAGTGATAACGAGCAGTTTTTTAATGTGTCTGTTGGCTGTATGAATGTCCTTCTTTTGAGAAGTGTCGCTGTTCATATCCTTTGCCCACTTTTTGATGGGGTTGTTTGTTTTTTTCTTGTAAAAATTTGTTTGATGTTCTTTGTAGGTTCTGGATATTAGCCCTTTGTCAGATGAGTAGATTGCACAAATTTTCTCCCATTCTGTAGGTTGCCTGTTCACTCTGATGATAGTTATCTTTTTTTGAGCAGAATGCTCTTTAGTTTTAATTAGATCCCATTTGTCTATTATTGGCTTTTGTTGCCATTGCTTTGGTGTTTTTAGACACCGAAGTCCTGTTTGTCCATTGCCTATGTCCTGAATGGTTGGTACCTAGGTTTTCTTTTAGGGTTTTTATGGTTTTAGGTCTAACATTTAAGTCTCTAATCCATCTTGAATTAATTTTCGGTATAAGGAGTAAGGAAAGGATCTGGTTTCAGCTGTTTCTACTTATGGTTAGCCAATTTTCAGAAGCACCATTTATTAAATAGGGAATCCTTTCCCCATTTCTTGTTTTTTGTCAGGTTTGTCAAAGATCAGATGGCTGTAGATGTGTTGGTATTATTTCTGAGGGCTCTGTTCTGTTTTCATTGGTCTATATCTCTGTTTGTGGCGGGTGGTTAACTGTGTACCATGCTGTTTTGTGTTTACTGTACCACTTGATTGTATAGTTTGAAGTCAGGGTTGTGTGATGCCTCCAGGTTTGTTCTTTTGGCTTAGGATTGTTGTCTTGGCAATGCGGGGTGTGGGTATTTATTTAGGGTTTTTTGGTTCCATAGGAACTTTATAATAAAGCAGGTTTTGTTTTCTGTTTTTTCCAATTCTGTGAAGAAACTCATTGATTAGATTAATGATTGGGGTGGCATTGAATCTATAAATTACCTTGGGCCACAGTATGGCCGTGTTTCCCCTTGATATTGATTCTTCCTATCCTTGAACAAGATGGAGTGTGTTCTTCCATTTGTTTGTGCCCTCTTTTATTTCACTGAGTGGTGGTTTGTAGTTCTCCTGTGAAGAGGTCCTTTACATCCCTTGTATAAGTTGGTTGGATTCCTAGGTATTTTATTCTCTTTGAAGCTATTGTGAATGGGGGGTGTCAGTTCGTAGAGAGTGATTTGGCTCTCTGTTTTTGTCTATTACAGGTGTATAAGAATGCTTGTGATTTTTTGCACGTTTGAACTTTTGTATCCTGAGACTTTACTGCAGGTGTTTATCAGCTTAAGGAGATTTTGTGGCTGAGATGATGGGGTTTTCTAAATATACAATCATGTCATCTGCAAACAGGGAAAATTTGACTTCTTCTTTTTCCTAACTGAATATGCTTTATTTCTTTGTCTTGCTCTTATTGCCCTACCAGAACTTCCTCAACACTATGTTGGATTTTAGGAGTGGTGAGAGAGGGCATCCCTGTCTTGTGCCAGTTTTCAAAGGAATGCCTTTTGTTTTTGTCCATTTAGTATGATATTGGCTGTGAGGTTTGTCATAAATTAGCTCTTATTATTTTTGAGATACATTACCATCATTACCAAATTTAGTTGAGAAGTTATTGAGCATACTCATGTTGTGTTTTTTTCTTTGGTTCTGGTGTTTATATGCTGGATTATGTGTTATTAATTTCCATATAGTTTTGAACCAGTAGCCTTGCATCCCAGGGATGATGAAGCCCACTCGATCATGGTGGGTAGGTAGTGGTAATTTTTTGATTTGCTACTGGATTCGGTTCGGTTTGATTGTTTTTTTTATTGTAGATTTTTGCATCGATGTTCATCAGGGATATTGGTCTAAAAATTCTCTTTTTTTTGTTGTGTCTCTGGCAGGCTTTGGTATCAGGTTGATGATGTCGGCCTCATAAAATGAGTTAGGGAGGATTCCCTCTTTTTCTCTAGATTGGAATAGTTTCAAAAGGAATGGTACCAGCTCCTCCTTGTACCGCTGGGTAGAATTTGGCTGTGTATCCATTTGCTCCCAGACTTTTTTTTGGTTGTGGTAGGCTAATTAATTATTGCCTCAATTTCAGAGCCTGCTATTGGTCTATTCAGGGATTTCAACTTCTTCCTGGTTTAGTCTTGGAGTGAGTGTAAGTGTCAGGAAATTATCCATTTCTTCTAGGCTTTCTAGTTTATTTGCATAGAGGAGGTGTTTATAGTATTCTCTGATGGTAGTTTGTATTTCTGTGGAGTCGGTGGTGATATCCCCTTTATCATTTTTTATTGTGTCTATTTGATTCTTCTCTCTTTTCTTCTTTATTAGTCTTGCTAGCAGTCTATCACTTTTGCTGATCTCTTCAAAAAACCAGCTCCTGGATTCATTGATTTTTTGGAGGGTTTTTTGTGTCTCTATCTCCTTCAGTTCTGCTCTGATCTTAGTTTATTTCTTGCCTTCTGCTAGCTTTTTGAATGTGTTTGCTCTTCCTTTCTAGTTCTTTTAATTGTAGATGTTAGGGTATGGTCAATTGTTAGATCTTTACTGAGTTTCTCTTTGTGGGCATTTAGTGCTATAAAGTTCCCTCTATGCACTGCTTTAAATGTGTCCCAGAGATTCTGGTATGTTGTATCTTTGTTCTCATTGGTTTCAAAGAACATATTTTATTTGCTGCCTTCATTTACGTTATGTACCCAGTAGTCATTTCAGGAGCAGGTTGTTCAGTTTCCATGTAGTTGGAGCGGTTTTGAGTGAGTTTCTTAGTCGTGAGTTCTAGTTTGATTGCACTGTGGTCTGAGAGACAGTTTGTTATAATTTCTGTTCTTTTACATTTGCTGAGGAGTGCTTTATTTCCAACTATGTGGTCAATTTTGGAATAAGTGCGATGTGGTGCTGAGAAGAATGTATATTCTGTTGATTTGGGGTGGAGAGTTCTATAGATGTCTATTAGGTCTGCTTGGTGCAGAGTTGAGTTCAATTCCTGGGTATCCTTGTTAACTTTCTGTCTCATTGATCTGTCTAATGTTGACAGTGGGGCATTAAAGTCTCCCATTATTATTGTATGGGAATCTAAGTCTCTTTGTAAGTCTCTAAGGACTTGCTTTATGAATCTGGGTGCTCCTGTATTGGGTGCATATATATTTAGGATAGTTAGCTCTTCCTGATGAATTGATCCCTTTACCATTATGTAATGGCCTTCTTTGTCTCTTTTGATTTTTGATGGTTTAAAGTCTGTTTTGTCAGCGACTAGGATTCCAACCCCTGCTTTTTTTGTTTGTTTGTTTTCCATTTGCTTGGTAGATCTTCCTCCTTCCTTTTATTTTGAGCCTATGTGTGTCTCTGCACAGGATACGGGTCTCCTGAATACAGCAAACTGATGGGTCTTGACTCTTCATCCAATTTTCCAGTCTGTGTCTTTTAATTGGACCATTTAGTCCATTTACATTTAAGGTTAATATTGTTATGTGTGAACTTGATCCTGTCATTATGATATTAGCTGGTTATTTTGCTCGTTAGTTGATTCAGTTTCTTCCTAGCATCAATGGTCTTTACATTTTGGCATGTTTTTGCAATGGCTGGTATCAGTTGTTCCTTTCTATGTTTAGTGCTTCCTTCAGGATCTCTGGTAGGGCAGGCCTGGTGGTGAGAAAATACCTAAGCATTTGCTTGTCTGTAAACGATTTTATTTCTCCCTCACTGATGAAACGTTAGTTTGGCTGGATATGGAAATTCTGGGTTGAAAATTTCTTTTCTTTAAGAATGTTGTATATTGGCCCCCACTGTCTTCTGGCTTGGAGAGTTTCTGCGAGACATCTGCTGTTAGTCTGATGAGACTTCCCTTTGTGAGGGGTAACCCGACCTTTCTCTCTGGCTGCCCTTAACATTTTTTTTCTTCATTTCAATTTTGGTGAATCTGACAATTATTTGTGTCTTGGAGTTGATCTTCTCGAGGAGTATCTTTGTGGCGTTCTCTGTATTTCCTGAATTTGAATGTTTGGCCTGCCTTACTAGGTTGGGGAAGTTCTCCTCCAGGATGATATCCTGCAGAGTGTTTTCCAACTTGGTTCCATTTTGCTGTCACTTTCAGGCACACCAATCAGATGTAGATTTGGTCTTTTCACATAATGCCACATTTCTTGGAGGCTTTATTTCTTTTTACTCGTTTTTCTCTACACTTTTCTTCTTCCTTCATTTCATTCATTTGATCTTCAATCACTGATACTCTTTCTTCCAATTGATTGAGTTGGTTACTTAAGCTTGTGCATTTGTCATGTAGTTCTCGTGTCATGGTTTTCACCTCTATCAGTTCGTTTATGGTCTTCTCTGCATTGATTATTGTAGTTTTCCATTTTTCCATTCTTTTTTCAAGGTTTTTAGTTTCTTTGCACTGGGTACATAGTTCCTCCATTAGCTCTGAAAAGTTTGATCAACTGAAGCCTTCTTCTCTCAGCTCGTCAAAGTCATTCTCCATCCAGCTTTGTTCCGTTGCTGGCGATGAGCTGCCTTCCTTTGGAGGGGGAGATGCACTCTGATTTTTTTGAATTTCCAGCTTTTCTGCACTGCTTTTTCCCCATCTTTGTGGTTTTATCTGCCTTTGGTCTTTGTTGATGGTGACGTACCTGGGAGTTTTGGTGTGGGTGTCCTTTCTATTTGTTAGTTTTCCTTCTAACAGTAAGGACCCTCAGCTGCAGGTCTGTTGAAGTTTGCTTGAGGTCCACTCCAGACCCTGTTTGCCTGGGTATCAGCAGCGGAGGTTGCAGAAGATAGAATATTGCTGAACAGCGAGTGTGGCTGTCTGATTCTTGCTCTGGAAGCTTTGTCTCAGAGGTGTGCCCAGACGTGTGAGGTGTGACATGTTGGTCTGCACTTTAGTGGGCGATGTCTCCAGTTAGGCTAGTCAGGGGTCAGGGGCCCACATGAGCAGGCAGTCTGTCCATTCTCAGATTTCAACCTCTGTGCTGGGAGAACCACTGCTCTCTTCAAAGCTGTCAGAGACATTTACATCTGCAGAGGTTTCTACTGCTTTTATTTAGCTATTCCCTGTCCCCAGAGGTGGAGTCTACAGAGCCAGGCAGGCCTCCTTGAGCTGTGGTGGGCTCCACCCAATTCGAGCTTCCAGGAGGCTTTGTTTACCTACTTAAGCCTCAGCAATGGTGGGTGCCCCTCCCCCAGCCTCACTGCCACCTTGCAGTTAGATCTCAGACTGCTGTGCTAGCAATGAGGGAGGCTCCGTGGGCATGGGACCTTCCAGGCCAGGTGTGGGATATAATCTCCTGGTGTTCCGTTTGCTAAGACCCTTGGTAGAGCGCAGTATTAGGGTGGGAGTTACCCAATTTTCTAGGTGTTGTGTGTCTCAATTTCCCTTGGCTAGGAAAAGGAATTCCCTTCCCCTTTGCGCTTCCCAGGTGAGGCAATGCCTCACCCTGCTTCAGCTCTTGCTGGTCAGGCTGCACCCGCGGACCAGCATCAACTGTCTGACATGCCCCAGTGAGATGAACCCAGTACCTCAGTTGAAAATACAGAAATCACCTGCCTTCTGTGTCACTCACACTAGGAGCTGGAGGCTGGAGTTGTTCCTATTGGGCCATCTTGGGTGCCCCCCCTTCTTATTTTTTTTTTTTCTGAGATGGAGTCTTGCTCTGTCGCCCAGGCTGGAGTGCAGTGGCACGATCTCGGCTCACTGCACCCTCCATCTCCCTGATTCGAGTGGTTCTCCTCTCTCAGCCTGCAGAGTAGCTGGGACTATAGGGATATGCCACCACACCTGGCTAATTTTTTGTATTTTTAGTGGAGATGGGGTTTCACTGTGTTAGCCAGGATGGTCTCGATCTCCTGAACTTTTGATCTGCCCATCTCAGACTCCCAAAGTGCTGGGATTACAGGCATGAGCCAACATGCCCGGCAGAAGGAACAAGTTTTTCAAAGTCCTCAGGAAAGCCTAAATTTTATCATTGGGAACAAATACTTATTTTCCTTGAAGTGACAACCTCTCACTTCATTTATTTTTGAGAATGAAAGTTGTACTTTTTTTTTAGACCGAGTCTCACTCTGTCACTTGGCTGGAGTGCATTGGCATCATCTCAGCTCAAGCAATCCTCTCACATCGGACTCCCCTGTAGCTGGGACCACAGATGTGTGACACCACACCAGGCTAATTCTTTTTTGCATTTTTGGTAGTGACAGGGTTTTGTTATGTTGCCTAGGCTGGTCTCAAACTCCTGCAGGAGCTCAAGCCATCTGCCTGCTTTCACTTCCCAAAGTGCTGGGATTTTACAGGAGTGAGCCACTACACTGACCCAGTTGTACTTTTAAATAAAAATGATGTTCTGTGAAAAAAGTGATTGTTCAGTTCACAATTAAATAACTAATTCTTAAAAAAAAAAAAAAAAGAACTGTACTGCAGTCAGCAGAAACGCTTCTTATTAATTTTCCACTTATTCAGAATATTAAAGAGACATGTCAAAGTTTAAAAACAACATTAATTTTTACTGCTTCATTAAAGACATTCTTAAGTAATTCAGGCTGTCTTTTTTATGGTAGGGGACAGTAAAGAATAGAATGACTACTAATGTAATTGGTACCACTGCCTTGATTTATGCTGAGAAACCAGCAGTTTACCCACTTTTGCTTTGATACAATCATGGCAAATGTCAACAAAAAAGCAGGCAATGACTTTGTATTCCTTTTACAGATTTTTAAATTTTTTATTCAGCTTTCTCAGGTATGTGTTGGCCAGGCACAGTGGCTCAGGTAATCCCAGCACTTTGGGAGGCTGAGGTGAGCAGATCACCTGAGGTCAGGAGTTCAAGACCAGCCTGGTCAACATGGTGAAACCACATGTCTACTGAAAATACAAAAATTAGCCAGGCGTGGGGGCAGGCGCCTGTGATCCCAGCTACTCAGGAGGCTGAGGTAGGAGAATCACTTGAACCTGGGAGGCAGAGGTTGCCATAAGCCGAGATCACGCCATTGCACTCCAGCCTGGGCAACAAGAGTGAAACTCGGTCTCAAACAAACAAACAAACAAAAAACAAACAAACAGTGTTGACCTCTTAGCCCTTCTAGAAAGGGTCTTGGGGATCCCGAGGGGTCCACAGAGCTCATTTGGGGAACCACTGGTTTATCATGTAGGCACAATGCATTAGTTTTACAGAATTTAAAGTTCATCAAAGACTGGCCTCTTAAAAAGGCAGATGAGTTTTTAATTCAAACAACAGAAAATACATAAATACATCATGAGACTATACTACAGAGAACTAAAGAGAAAGGAAGCTCGGAAATCTGAATCACGTTTACATTTATTAAAGTTCATCACTACTGCTTTGTAAAACATTCTTGTGTTTCAGTGTGTGGTGTGGTTAGAAGAGTGAAAATATATTTGGTTTGTTGCCATTGCCTGTCAGGGAGAGTCAGTACTTACGGGCATTTCTGACTGGTTACATAGAAAAGACTTCACAGAACAGGACATGAAGTCCCTCAGAAAGAAGAAGTCAGGAAACCCTCTGCAAGTCACGATCCAGGAGAAAAATTTCATAAAAAAAACTGCTTCGGTAAAGTAAACAGCAAAGCACACAGGAGGCCGTATTTTACTAAACATATGTGATACTAATATACTAACAGTTTTTGAAGTAATGCACATTCTTATTTTATAGACATGCAGATGGATCTTTGAGCATATTTGATGAACAGTTATACTCATTTACGGTAAGTGGCGCTTTTATTGAGATTGTATTTTCATCATACACTTGTATCTGTTTCATGCTGAAGTCAAAGGCATCTTTTTTTAAATCTTCCCCATTTCATGTTGTATTTAGTCATCTTAAGTGTTGTAAAAAGAATGTGCTGGAATAGGAACTGATCTACAGCTCTGTTTAGTTAGTGAGCTAGTATGAGTAAATATACTATCCAAATAACAGAAAATGTATTTTTCTTTTTTTAATTTTTGAGACAGAGTCTCTTTCTGTAGCCCAGGATGGAGTGCAATCTCATAATCTTGGCTCACTGCAGGCTCTGTCTCCCAGGTCCCTGTTCAAGCAATTCTCCTGCCTCAGCCTCCCGAGTAGCTGGGATTACAGGCATGCGCCACCGTGCCCAGCTAATTATTTCTTTCTTTTTTTTAAGTAAAGACAGGGTTTCACCATGTTGGCCAGGATAGTCTTGAACTCCTGACCTCGTGATCCATCCACCTCAGCCGCCTTAAGTGCTGGGATTACAGGTGTGAGCCACTGTGCCTGGCACAGAAAATGTATCTTTCTAAAAGGTAATTGTGAGCTGTCTATAGGACCCTGCAGGTCACTACCCAATTCTCAAAGCCTTTCCTTCTTCTGTTCCACACAGGTTTCCACCATGCACATTACCCAGACAAGAAGTGGAGGTGGGAGTTTTAGTAAGGATTCCTCCTCCATTCCATCGACTCCCAGCACCAGCCAGGAGGACCTTCAGATCAATGTTCCTCCCACTGCTGACACACCCACGCCCGTTCGCAAGCAGTCCAAGCGCTGGTCCAAGCTGTTTACATCTGAGAAAGGGAGTGACCCAGACAAAGAGAAGAAAGCCCCAGAGAGTCATGCTGACACCATCGGGAGTGGCAGAGCCATCCCCATTAAACAGGGCATGCTCTTAAAGCTAAGTGGGAAATGGCTGAAGAAATGGAAAAAGAAATATGCCACCCTCTGTGACAATGGCATGCTCACCTATTATTCAAGCTTAGGTGATTATATGAAGAATATTCACAAAAAAGAGATTGACCTTCGAACATGTATCATCGAAGTCCCAGGAAAGAGGCCACCCCTAGCCACACTGGCCTGTGCACCCATTTCCAGCTCTAAAGGCAATGGCCTATTCAAGGACATGAACAGTCTATGTACCTCAACCAATTCAGACACCGGGCTGAGTGACTCCATATGCTCCAGCCCCAATATCTCCAGCACCACTAGCCCCAAGCTCAACCCACCGCCCTCTTCTCATGCCAACAAAAAGAAACAACAAAGGAAGAAATGCACCAACAACTTAAAAGACAATGGCCTGTCTGGCACTGCTGAAAAACAAGCAGAAAACTTTATCATTGTGTCCCTCACTGGCCAAACGTGGCACTTTGAAGCCACGTCATATGAGGAGCGGGATGCCTGGGTCCAAGCCATTGAGAGCCAGATCGTGGCCAGCCTGCAGTCATGCTAGAGCAGCAAAAGCAAGTTCCAGCTACTTTAGACTAGCACAATGTTATTTACTAATAATCTTGATCCTTAGCTACATTTCTCTGCAATAAATTTGCTATGATGCCATGATGGGGATCAGCAAGCTACGTTTTCCAAGTTCCTTCTAGTGGGATCCTGCTAAGTTCTGCTATTGGGAGGTACTAGAGAAACATAGAAAGGCAAGAGAATGGAAGAATAGATCTCCTTTTCCTGTTTATTTGCTGTCCTTGCCGATGTTCTCCCAAGAACATCCCCTTGCCGTAGGAGCAGTAGTTGTTTCAGTTTACCAGTTTTTTCAGAGCCCCAGAAAGTGCCTCTTCAGAGGTAACAGCAGCAGTTGGAACATATCTCTCCATCAGAGGTCTAGTCTCAGCCCAGGAAGGCTTTTACTCTGAGTTTTAATTGTAATAACTCCAATCTCTTCCCTTCATTCATTTAAGCTTCTGAGGAGGCCCCTATGTGGCCAGGAGATGGTGGTGATGGCTGCATCTTGCAGTCATTTTCTTTGCTTTCCACAGTGTTGTTACTTGTTTCTCCTATTTCCTATGTGGTCAATGTTTTAATATTAACTCATAGTCATAGTGTAGTATTAGTACTTTATGTGAAATGAAATGTTTTTTATAATGTAGCCACGGCCTACCAATAGCATATTTTCTTTTAGATTTGGTAATATATATTTTGCTTCAGTGACTTTATATCATTATTTGTTGCCCAAATTACTTTTTCATATACAAAACATCCAATATTACCCTGGTCCCATCATTTCTTCTGATATCCATTGTCCTGTGATTTCTCCTGGAAAGTGAATTGTTCATCTGTCCATTTCACTCTGTGAAGTCATACAGGTCTATCTATGTAGAACTCCTGTGCTCCAATTTATTCCCTGTGTGAGACTCGGCAATTTATCAATCTGGGAATGTGTTTCTTCATGTGCAAATCAGAGATAACACTTACCTCACAACATTGTTTAGAGCATTAAAAGAAATATATGATATGTTTCACACAGAATTTCCCTGGGTGTGAATTGAACAATGTCAGTTTTTCTCCCATTTAATGTGAAAACTGACTATATAAATAAACATATTGTAGAGGAAACACAGGCTCAGATAGGATATAAATTGCCCGTATCACAAAATTAGTAAGTGATGGAGCTAGAATACAAACAAGATCTGCCTATTTACAAAAATCAATAATTTTTCCTCTGAAACAAGTCACTATATGCCTTTGGTTTTTAAGTGAAATGCACTCAACTTCACATTTTAAAATATGCCACAAATGTACCCATAAAGTAAGTGAACATGACTATTGAGTGGGATCACAATTATTAAAAAGTTTGCCTTGGGAACAAAGACAGTACAATGACCCTCAGGGAACTGAATTACATACCCAAAGGGGACATGTGCCATCTACCTGGGCTCAATGGGGGTTTTCCAATGGATTCTTTGTAAATAGGTGTTGCACATACTTCTGTGCCTTTAAGCTTTCCTTTATAACTCCAGACCTGCTTCTGATGGTGATGAGTTTCTTTCAAAACCTAACCCTGGATATGGGGTCAGCTTTAGGCAAAATTATGAGTTGCTAGCTAACAAAAGTAGCTAATATTTTAATGAAATGTCTTACTATTAAGCTAAATGCCAAACACTATTCATTACATGTATTAATAAGTTATCACAATTTTATGAAGTAGACATGACCATTTTTAATTATCAGTTGAAGAAACTAAGACACAGAAAACTTAAATACTTTACCCAAAGTCATGTTTCTTGTGGAGAAGTTGCAATTCATCTTGGTTATCTTGACCTAGAGTCTGCGTGCTGGATGACTATTTTAGACGGTTATGTGTGCATGCAGAGTTCAGTGCTTGTCTGGTCCCACTCCCTCCTAACCCTTCTGTCCCCTAGTGATTTCATCCTGTTCCCTACTTCTCAAGACTACTCCTCTTCTTGGATACTTTTTCATATTCCAGAACTAATCATTCTGTTTCTTTTCTTTCTGCTCATCATGCCAAAGGCAAAGTTAGCAGGGTAGCTGACATAAAGGAATTCATACTAAACAATGGCATGCTCAATTTGTAAAATTTCCCCCGGAGTAAATAGGTAGAGTGAAAGGTGTAATTTCTTCTTTTGAAGAAAACAATGTTGAATTTTACTTAATATGAATGATTGATAATATAATTTTGAGATGTATTTGCAATCTATATGAGTAATATATCCTATCATGCTTCACATTCTCACACTTTTATACTATTAAGGATCTCTACATCTGTCCCCAGTCAGCTACCATCTCTCTTCCTCAGCTGTTATGTCAGATCTAAAAATTAAATTTTAAAAGTAGTTCCTAGGTTTTTAACATTTTTAAATTTTCCTGGAATGACATGATGAGTAACCTCATTGTCAGCAAATGCCTTAGGTATTAAGGAGAACAGTCCTAATGGCAATAGCTAATATTTTTTGGCAGGGCCAAGTTTTAGTATCTCTTTGCAACTGTGTGACAGCATGATCATATTCTTATTACAAACCTATGAAGTGGCTATCCACTTTATTTTAGTTTTATAGGGGAAAAGCAAGTCCTTAGAGAGTCTAAGTAACTTGGCTCTGGATTTGAACTTCAATCTAGCTATCTCTACAACTTGACCATTGAGCATTATACCACCTTATATGTCAAACTTACCTTGAAAAAGCAACAAGCAAACCAAATAGAATATAAAAACAATAGAACAACCTATAATAAACAAGCCTTCTCAGCAGGTGCAGTGGCTTACACCTGTAATCCCAGAATTTTGGGATGCTGAGGAGGAGGATGGTGTGAGCCCAGGAGTTTGAAACCACCTAGGCAACACAGTGTAACCCCCGTCTCTACAAAAAAAAAATACAAAAAAATCACATAGGTGGACATGGTGGTGCTCACGCTGTGGTCCCAGTTCTACTCAGGGAGCTGAGGTAGAGAAGGATTTCTTGAGCCAAGGAAGGCAGAGGCTGCAGTGAAGTTGAGATTAGTGACCAAACTGCACTCCAGCCTCTGCAACAGAGAGAAAAACATTTCTGGGAAAAAAAAAAAAAAGAAAAGGACTTTATTATCTAATTCAGTATATTCTATAATAATCAAAACAATAATATTGAATGAATGGGGAAGAAGAAAATTAGATCAACTGCTGTGAAAGTAACTTGTTTACTCCTGATCAAGAAATAGCAGCAGATTTTACCTCTGTGGGTATTAGTAAAAAATAGATCTTAGCACAGGGCAGCTCTGTACAGCGGGAGTGTGAACTGATAGCCCGCGTACTCTACCAATCTCGTTATGTAATGCCAGGCATCGTTGGCGACTCCGGACCCTGATAGTCCTGGGCACGATCACGACGCTCAGGGAGATGGAGGGACCATCCGGGCTAACATGGGTGTGAAAATCTCGTCTCTACTAAAAAATACAAAAAAGTAGCGGGCGCGGGGGGCGCTGGGCCTGTGTTAGTACTAGCTACCAGCTATCTTGGGAGAATGGTTTCTGTGAACCTGGAAGGCAGAGCTTGCAGTTAGAAGAGATTGAGCCACTGAGGCTCCAGCCTGGGAGACAGAACGATTAAAAAAAAATGTATATGTGTATATATATGTTTACATATATATATACACATAAAAATTTTTGCTTTCAAATATATATTTTAAATGTTTGATATATGGGGACACATCACAGTGTATACTGTCAAATTAAGTGAGTTATAAACAGAAGAGGAAAATCAAAATAGGAAAATTATAATAGCCTTAAATCTCTCAGTTGATATTAAAAATACTAAATTCTGGGCTGGACGCCATGGCTCACACCAGTAATCCCAGCACTTTGGGAGGCCAAGATGGGTGGATCACGAGGTCAAGAGATGGAGACCATCCTGGCTAACATGGTGAAACGCCATCTCTACTACAAATACAAAAAAATTAGCTGGGCGTGGTGGCGGGTGCTTGTGGTCCCAGCTATTCGGGAGGCTGAGGCAGGAGAATGGCGTGAACCTGGGAGGCGGAGCTTGTAGTGAGCGCAGATCGAGCCACTGCACTCCAGCCTGGGTGACAGAGCGAGACTCCATTTCAAAAAAAGAAAAAGAGAGAAAAAAAAAAAGACAAAAACTAAATTCTGGCAGCTAGGGTAAAATTAATATAAGAAAAGAATAGATACAGCACTCATTTTTTCTATACCCCCAAGTGTTTTAATTATTTCTATATTTGGAAATGAATTCATAATCTATTAGTCACATTATTTGGAATTTCAAATTATGTTTCAGATAAAAGACTTGTCCTTTAAAAA